>NW_021703786.1:56657768-56691455 GCF_005190385.1 Monodon monoceros
GTGTGTGTGTGTGTGTGTGTGTGTGTGTGTGTGTGTGTGTGTTTGAGAAGAAGGTCTAGGTGTTGCAGCATCAAGAGCTATATATCCTCCATCAAATGTCAGGGTAATGGTTTCAGGTAGAAGCAGTAAGATGAAAAGTAGAAAGAATCAGACCAGGAGTTAGACTTGGCTTTTTCTCTCTGAGATTTGGTTTCTTCATCTATAAAACGAAGATCCTAGTATTGCTTCCCAGGTGTATTGGTAGCTTGAAATAAACTATTGCATATAGCCATGGTTAGGGAATTTGACTTGTTTGACATACCTATATAAGCCATTATCATTCTTGCTAAAGTAGTACAGTCTGCTGGCAGCATCAGTTTCTATACTGATCATATCCTAATCACTACCCTTTTCCTTCCAAGCCCCCTCTAGGTTGAGGGGATTTTATAGCAGAGCCACAGCATGGTGTTTTAGTAGCTGTCAGTGAAGACCACATTGTACCCATGAGACCACTGAATTTCCTACTCTGAACACCTTCCAGGCAAGGTTCCTTTTTAGATCAATCTTCTTCCCTTGGAGGTCTCTAGAAGCCCATTAAATAAGGTCCAGGACATTGTACCCATGAGAGCGCTCAATTTCTTACCCTGAACACCTTCCAAGCAAGGTTCCTTTTTAGATGAATCTCCTTCCCTTGGAGGTCTCTAGAAGCTCATTAAATAAGGTCCAGGACCTGTTATTGGTTTTCAGTGGGTTCTGTTATAGATCCTTCTTGTCTCATGTAAAGCAAGGTAGATGCCAGCTCAACCACAGTCTTCCCATCACTGGCAGGGTTATGAAGAGAAGGGGGAAGGTAAGTCTCTTTTGCCTGTGATGACTGAACAAATGCAGACCGATATATAACACGGGAGAAGGGAAAAGGGAGTGAACCTCCCAAGCCCTTAAGTTACTGCTGCTCCAAGGCATCAGGTAACCAGTGAAACATTTTTATGCTGTTTTAGAAAGATATAAAATGACACCATTTCTATTCTTTCTCAGTGCAACAAATTCATCTTTGCCCCAAGAGAGTGCTGCCACTGTCTCTTGGGTGGACTAGACTATCCTCTTCCCAGAGATTTAAGAAGTTTCTGAGAGTCCTGCTATGTCCAAGCAGTATTCTGTCTATCACACTGGCCAGGTCATAGAACTCTGGAAGGCCCTGCCCAGGACAGTCTTCCAAAAAAGTGAAGAGACAGCTTTGCCAAGTGCTTGCATTCATGTTTTCAACAAATATTTATTGAGTCTCCACCATGTGCCAGGCACTGTGAGTGTAATAATGATTATGACAGGTGTGACCTCTGTTCCCACGGACCTTTCACGTTGTAAGACTGTAATTCCAGAGATCCCCATCCTTCTGGCCTGACCTCAGAGGCAACATAGCATAATGGTTAAGCACGTGGCCTCTGAGCCCAGACTATATGGGTTTTAGTCCTAGATGTCCCAGTTATGGGCTGTGTGATCTTAGACAAGTTGCTTTACCTGTTAAAGGGGGTTAATTGCATACCCATCTCATGAGCTCGCTTTGAAGGTAAAATACATTGAAAGACCTAAAGCACTTAGAACTACAGCACACAGTCTTTATTTTTCTTCCCCTAGTCACATTTGAGCAAGATGCTTCCACTTCTAGGCAAATGTGTTTTATCTCTCTCGCACATGAATTGCTAATTCCAATCATCAGTCCTTTATACATATTTCTCTCTATTTCTTCTCCGTTAATGTCTATAAATTGCTCTAAGCTCAAATCTTGTCAACTCCAAGAAGTCTATTCTGGTAAGCCCCAGGTCATTTTAATTGTTATTTACCCCTCCCCGTCCCACCCTGCAGGTCTGTTCCATCAACACCTAGGTTTACACAAGATCATGTTGGCTTGTACTCAGATCAAGGTTGTCCATTCTGGGTTCAGAGAAGGCAAGTGACTAGCAGAAGATCACACAGCTACCTTGTAATGTTAGAGGGCGGGACTCAAGTTCTAGTGCTTCATTTCAAATTCTACAACCTTTTACTATGTTATTCTGACTTCCATCACATTGTAAAGGACTAATAAAAAATGCTATTTCGGGCTTCCCTGGTGGCGCAGTGGTTGAGAATCTGCCTGCTAATGCAGGGGACACGGGTTCGAGCCCTGGTCTGGGAGGATCCCACATGCCACGGAGCGACTAGGCCTGTGAGCCACAGCTACTGAGCCTGCGCGTCTGGAGCCTGTGCTCCGCAACAGGATAGGCCGTGATACTGAGAGGCCCGCGCACCGCGATGAAGAGTGACCCCCGCTTGCCACAACTAGAGAAAGCCCTCGCACAGAAACGAAGACCCAACACAGCAAAAAACAAAAAAATTAATTAATAAACTCCTACCCCAACATCTCAAAAAAAAAAAAAAAAAAAGCTATGTCATTTACCACCACTTTATTGAGTTTTCACTATGTTCCAGATACTGTATAATATATACGTATATATTGATCTGGGCTTTATTAGAGAAGATTTCTTATAGATGGCAAGATTTGAGCTCTTAGAACAACTTATAGACATAAATTATCACACATTATATAATTATTAGTGTTTATATAAAATATGGAATTATTAATAATTGTATATATCATATATTTACACTATTACATATATATGTAATATTAACATGCATATGTATATATAATTACTTATTTAACCCTCATACAACTTTGAGAGGCAGGTACTATTATTACGCCCATTTGATAGTTGAGGAAACTAAAACTTGGAGAAGTTAAGCAGGCTTCCCAAGGTCACATAATGAAAAAAGATAGAATTTGAGTCTGAGTCTGTTAATTCATATCTTTTCCATTGTTTTTACTTCACTGTACTTAAATACACCTGGGACTCAATGGTTAAGGCAAAATAAATGCTAATTAAACGGATCATTAACTTATATCTGTGTTCCTACAGCTTTTGTTCATTCTTCACATTGATTTGCTGAGCTGAAAGTTCAATGGGCTTTAGTTCAGTGTGGATTTTCTGGCCTTCTAGCTCCTTCCGTGGTGTGTGATATAAGCCTTCATTTGAAAAATAATTTCCGTCTCTCTTTGAGTCTGTCAAATCCCCAAACAAGTGCTGCTGTCCCAGACCCTGAACCCCCCTCATGCTCTTTGGTAGCTGGGGTCATCCTGAAGGGCTAAGGATTTGGGGCCTTGCTCAGTCAGTAGCCTCAGGTTGGCTCTGAGTGTCTGTTTCCAGTTAGTTTTGCAAATACTGGGAAATCTGAAAAATAATGCTGCCCAGAAATAAACTGAGCTAGTCCTAACACCCACAAAATTCATAATGGTATAGATACCAGATAGACCTTAATTGTGATTTAATAGTGTTCACTGTAATTTAGCTCCAGGGAAACGTACTTTCAATTAACCAATGTAAACATAATGTCTACTTACTCCATAAATGTTCTCCTAAATATGCTAATTAAGGCCTAGATTCAATGAGCTTCAGATTATACACTCTTTCTTTTCCCCCAAAACACCACTCTACTTCAGGATCACCTTACTCTGATCGGGATTGTTGGCACATTGGTCTGTTGCCTGCCTACAATTTTGCCCTATAAGTACCTTCATTCACCCTCCACAGGGCTTAAATCAATTCAAAACTCTTTAGTGATCCATCCTGTTTAACTATCAATACATTCTAACTTCTGGCCCTGGCGTGCACACCCCTCTATAATATGGCCTCCAATCTACCCATCTAGCTTCATCTTCTGTTTTTCACCAACATCACCTCACCCAAGTACTTCTACATCCAGGTCTTTGTTTATTGCTGTTCCCTTTTTTTGAACTACTCTTCCCACCACCTGTTCACATGAAAACCCAACCTCTTCTTCAAGACCATCCTCAAGCCTCCACCAAAAACATTTGGTAACTCATCCGCTTGCATTTGGATGTGGCATACTTCCCTTTAAGCCCATATTGATTTATCTACTCTTCTCTAAGGGAATTTAGGAGAGAGATATATATATATGTTTGTGTGCGTGTGTATATATATATATATATATATATATATATATATAAATACATATATATAAAGTCTTCTACCATTATTCGACTCTACTAAAGATTTAAAGCAGCAGTCCTGTGTCTTTACCTCTGTATGAAGGAACTTGCACATGGATGTTTAATAAATGATTATCGAATTAAACAAAGTTGGATTGAAATGGTAGGAAATAGAAGGGGCAATTCCCAACTGCTGGGCTCCTTAGGAGACAGAAAGATTTGGGCAGCCTCTACAGTTTCTCCTGTCTTCGAGAGTATTTGTCCTGCTTTAATGAATGCCCAGCTGCGTTTCTGCATTCATGATTCATCCAGATCGTGGTCTTTACTCCTAGATAATTCTCCTAGTTATTCAGTAACATCCTCAATTTGATCAAATATCTGATGACACATCCTTAAAGTATCCTCTCATATATAAATAACTACAAATGCCAATAGAAACTCAGTGACAGTTCTGTGTCAGGACTTGAATCAGGAGGAGTAGGGAGACGTCAGTTGCAGCCTCAGAAATAACATTAAATTGCTGTAGAACAAGGATATTGGGCCTCAGTTGTTTCATTTTTGTGCCTCTATACACAGTCAAAGCAAGATAATTGGATAGCTGACAGTATGGTGCCTTGGGATCTCATTCAGGCTCTGGATCAGTGGTCTGCCATCCTGGCTGCCCATTAAAATCACCTGGAGGTCTTTAAAAAAAAAACTACTGTCTGCCCCACCCCCAACCAACTGATGATCTCTGAGGTTATCACCCAGGCATCAGAACGTCTTTAAGCTCCCCAAGTCATTCCAAAGGGCAGCCAAGGTTGAAAACCTCTACTCTAGATGGATGCTTCTCAGAGGGTAATTGCATACAAATCACCTGGGGATCTTCGCAGAGTCTGATTCCTTAGGTCAGAGGAGGGGCCTGAGATTCAGCATTTCTAACAAGCTCCCCAAGTGATGCCAGTGGACCACACTTTAACAAGTAAGAGTCGTTTGATTCTGTATACATTCCTTGAAGGGCTGTTCTTGGAAAGAGCCATATAACTAACTATAGGCTGCATTATTGGCCCTAATAGGTGCCTCTGAGATTCAGGTGCTAGCCACGCTTCAGGCTCTGGGGAGCAACAAAGAGTATCTAACTTCAGAAGAACCTAGGAAATGATCCAGAAGACAACCAAGACAATAGGTCTAAACAGAGCTACCAACAGAAACAGATGTTTAAGAGACTGTAGTGGAATAGAAACATTGGGTGAAGGGCCTAGCTTAGGGCCTTAAATTATAAACTCGCCATCACAGTCCCAACACCCAGAGTCTCACAGTTCTTAGCACTTCCCAAATCATCCAGACAATGCAGTACTTAATTCAAACAATACTAATTGATCACCCATTGTGATAGTCATTTACTCATTGCCTCCCAGCCCCAAATCCACCCTTCTACACTCTACTACATAATTCTGGGAATGGGACTCTGCAGATCACATTTCTCTTTTGCTTGCTGGCTCTAGGGGAACCAACTGTCCCAGTTTGCCCACAACCGTCCCCATTGTAGCACTGAAACCCCACATCCCAGGAATCCCCTTAGTTTTGGGTAAACCAGGATGGTTCTAGCTGGCTTGCTGTTAGGTTCTGCGAATAGGTGACACTAGGAGGAGACTGGAAAGGAGGGACAAGGGCTGTCTCCTTCCTGGTTTGCTTGCCGTGCCTGTCATTGCTACCCTAGCTGGTGAGAGGTTCCAGCAGCAGCAGTTGGTCCCAGGCTCCTGCTCCTTCCAGCACTCCAGATCCAGCCTCCTTGCTCCACTCAGATGTCAGGGCACTTGGGCAGTGCCCCTCCTCAGAGGCTCATGGAAAGCTTTTCAGGGGAAGTGCTAGTTGAAATGGATTTCAACTGGGGCTTTAACAAATGAAAAGAGCAATGTCATTTCAGGTAGAGGGGATGCCTCATGCCACGGCATGCAGAAGTATAAGAGCTCAGCATGCTCTAGGAATAACTCTGTATGGCCAGAATGAGAATTATGGACAGAGAAGTAGTAGACAGCCCAGTTCTTCATGAATCTCATCCTAGTCTGCTCAGGCTGCTATAACAACATACCATAGACTGGGTGGCTTAAACAACAGAAATTTATTTATCACAATTCTGGGGGCTGGGGAGCCCAAGATCAAGGTGCAGGCTGATTTGATTCCTGTTGAGAGCACTCTTCCTGGCTTGCAGACAGCTGCCTTCTTGCTGTGTTTTCATATGGCATAGAGAAGAAACTCTGCTGTCTCTTCCTTTTCTTATAAGGGCACTAATCCCATCATAGGGGCTCCACCCTCATGACCTTGTCTAAACCTAATTACCTCCCAAAGGCCTCACCTGTTAATACTATCACATGGGGTGGGGGTGGGGGGCAGTTTAGAGCTTGAACGCATGAGTTTAGGGAGAGCAGAAACATTCAGTCCGTCACAGAACTTTAGCGCTGAGTTAAGATGTTTGGAGTTTATCCTGAAAGCTTTAAGCTATTCAATATTAATAAAATATTTTTAAAAGAAGCCATGACATGGTCATCTTATCATGTCTACAGGTGGCTCCCAGGGCAGCCACATGGCAACTTGAGAAGGAGTGTTGACAACTGTTAGAACTCTGGCTTTTAAGTGAGATTTTGCTCAGTCATATAGGCCAGAAATCCGTGGTCCTATATTATAAGAATAGGTAGATGCTTTAAATAAAGACCCAGGATATGAATTTGAATCTAGGTAGGTTATTGCTTCAGGTACCTGGGAATGCATATAACACACACACACACACACACACACACACACACACACAATACACACACACATAAACAAAGCCAAGATTATTTGGTTGAAAGAATGGAATGGTTTCTTCTAAAGGCACATTAACGTGGCTGAAATATCTTAGTCTGTCATGAAGGAGTGACACGCCATACATGATGGACAACTATACAATCATGAAAGTTCCAGAAAGCATGAACCAGGCTTTATAGCAAGTGGACAATCCCTTAGTTTTCAGGACCCAAAAGCCACTTAGACAGGGAAGATATTTAAAAGAAAGAGTCCACAGGTGAGACACAGTCCTTTTCCTGGGCAAGGGGTAGATACCAACTAGAAATGCACAGGCAACTGAGACAGAGAAAATTTCTGGCAGGTGGGGGAAGGTGCGCCACAGGCTCCCAGAGGTCCTTGCGATCAGAATTTCCGGTTGTTTTGGGAAAATGCTTTCAGGGAGTGAAAAGGCTAGTGGGAGGCTGGGGACACTTAAATGGACCTTTTAATATATTTTTTGCAATTAGAGGCTGAAAGCCAGCCTTTAAGCCTAAAGAGCTGGAGGTCATTAGCCACCCAAGGAAAGGCGGTTAAGGACAGGTGTGCCCAGTGTTACAATGAATGCAGTGTTACAATGAATGCAGGGCCCAGATCCAGAACGATTGAACCACTGGGACCTACTTGATGTCAAAAGGGGCCCATTTTGAAATCCACCCAAAAAAAATGTCACTTTACACAGTAAAAGGCAGGCGTTGGGAACATGCTCTCCACAGGGAGGGTGCAGGCAGTAGGAGGAACATGGACACGCTCCCAGGGCCACGTTCACTGGCCTCAGTCTTTCTGAGCAGTTGTTACTGATGGTTTAGTCTTCACCACAGGAAATAATTGAGATGATCCTGCAACGTCCAGCACGAAGTTTTAAACATAACACCGCGATTGTCCAGGATATGCGTCAGCATCTGTATCTGAGACAATTCTGGGGAAATTCAGTTGACTGCAAGCCAGAGAGGAGGCCATGGTATTATGCAACCAGAGAAAAAAATGGCTACAAGCTTGAGAGTGGAGAAATAGAGAATCAAGAAGGAGGAAGCGATTATCTTGTTCTATCTTGATTACACGTAAAGTGACTTCAGACCTGACATTACACTCTCAGAGGGATGGTGATGAGCCGGAGTGCTGGCCAGGTGGGCAGAGACACAGGGAAGCACTGGGGGTGCTCAGACTGGGAGAGAGACAGCCCAGGAGTCTTCACCACTGTGTACCGACACAAGATGGGCTGTCTTGTGAAAGATAAATCAGACTTGTTCAGAGAGGCCCCAGAGAGGAGAAGCAGACAAGATGGGTGGAATTCCAGGGAGATGGATTTCAGTCTGATGAAAGGAAGACATCTGGAGCAGTTAGAGCTGAGCTTTCCAACTATGGATTGGCTGCCTTGGTCACAGTGAATCTAAAAGGTGTTCAACAGAAAAAAACAGAGGCCCTCAGTCCTCTGCCCACATCCTCATAGATGCAGTGACTCTCAGCCTCTTTACTTTCTTCGTTACACTTCTCATCTGGAATGGTCTTGTTTGTTTACCTGTTGACTTGTTGATGGTCCCTCTTCCAGTAGAAGGTAAACCCCATGAGAACCGGGCCCATATCTGTCTTGTTTGCTGCTGTGTCCCAACAGCACAGAAGAGTGTGGGGCACACGGTAGGTGGCCAGTGAATACTGGTACAATGAATAAAGGAATGCCAAGGATGAGACTGAACCACTGTTTGAAAGGTAGTTCTTAGAATCAGCTCTCAAAACTTTAAAAAATATATGTGTTTTTCTTGAATGGAATCGCACACGGGACGCCCAATATAGAGAACAGATTACTGTGGCATTTTAATTGTATGCATTTATATCGTAAGTGCCAACGTAAATCACTTAGTTTCATTTATAATAAGAGTCACTGAGGACTCTGAGATTGTTTTGATAAACGTAATAAAACCTTTGAAATCAGGCTACCAGAAAACTGAGAATGTAATTTATTCCTCTAGTTTCTTCAACTTCGCAGAGCGTGGAGAAAACCCTGATTCATGCGAAGAAGTAGCTGCAAATGATTCCAGTCTCCAATAGCTCACCTGGCAATCTCAGGATAATTCTTCAATTAAATGGATGCAGGAGCTTGAAAGGGAACTCGATGGAAAAATTGAGCTTGGAAGTCGAATCTCTTACAGTTTGTAACAGTTAAGTTGTGCCTCTTATCATGCATTCAAAAGTCAGACAAGAAGAGGCGAAGCTTAGAGTAAGTGCCAACGTTATCTTGATGTGTGACATTATCATGGCTCTGACGAGTTCTACAATGGGTTATAATTGCACAACCAACCATCGGGCCATGGTGGAAGCCAAGTACCTTCTCCTTGCCTGCCTCTTAACTGAACATGAGACTGTGTTTCTGTGCTGTGGAACTGTAATTTCACAGATGTAGATGCTCAGGTGGAAATTTGTCTTTAAAAACAATCAGCGCTGAGATGAAACCTTCATAACTGATGACTCATTTTCAATAATTTCTGATACGGATGCATAACTATGGGGAGAAGAGGTCTAAGAACTGCATGAAAGTGGTCTGGTGGCAAGTTAAGGTATCTGTGGTTAAACTTTGATCTGTAGCATATATTTAAGTTGCATATTGTTCTTTTAAATGAGCTTTATGAGTCAAATATATGTGGAAATAAAATTTGAATTAAAAATTTTGCAAGATTCCTGCAGCACTTGGACTTAAATGACAAAGGCAAATGTAAGGGTTCCTTGTGAATCTGAGATTTTCCCAAACTGGCTGGGATGTGGTCATAACCTTCATGACACATGGGAGGACCACACAGACTGCAGAAATGAGGGCAGACTGAGATGGGCTTAATTATGGATTTTAATGTGACACTGGCTGTTACAGACATCCAAGTAAACAAGAGCCATGACCCCCAGCCTCTCTGCCCCAAACACTGCTGGTGTGACAGAGGTGCTTCTGCCATAATAGAGATGGTAGATGGGCATACAGATATGAAGATGATGGCCAGGTGAGGATGGAGAGTCACCAGCCCCCAAAACTTCATTTCACAGAGACGACAGTGACCCTCATTTTTGTGTATCAGAAAAGGAAGAAACGAATTCCCTCACCCAATTTTAGGAACTATCCAGTTGCCAAATATAAAGTATCATCCTGTTGTTTAACTCTATTAGTGATTGCAAAATATCAGATTATAATGGCTACCGTCATTTATTAAGCACTTACTATGTGCTAGAGATCTTCATGATTGATAATCTTCATAACATACAAATTAATGTATTCTTTCTAGCAATCTCAGAATCCCCATTTTTTTAGTATCCTCATTTTACAGAGGAGGAAACTGAGGCACACAGCTAGCATGCAGTGAAGCCATGATTCACTTACAAGCTGGCTCCAAAGCTCAAACCTTTAACCACTTTAAAAATATGAACAGATCCTGGGGAAAAATAAGTCCAGGAGATAAAGTGATGAGTCTTAGAATACCCGGGGCTTTAGAAAAAATTCCAGAGTTAACAGAAATCTCCAAAATTTGGTAAAGTTTGCAAAAGCCGAGTGCCATGCCACTGATATATAATTCTATTATTTGATTGATATGCCGTTGTGTTAATTGATAGTCAGTTGTCATCATAGCCTACGGTGAGCTCTTCTTCCCTTTCATGGAAACTTACTTCCAAATTTATCATTTATGCCAAAGGGCAAACAGACTCACGTTCCATCATTCTGCTATACAACTGACATCACCAGAAGGCTTTTATACTGTTGAGTGAAGGATGCACATGTAAATTTAAATGCAGCATGGAACTTTGAGATATGCAGTGAATAGAAAAAAGAGGGGCCCTGAATGAATGAGCGAATATGGGGCAGTGGGAAGGACATACATTTAGGAGACAGACTGTGGTTCTGCCACTGAGTAGTTGTACAACCTTGAGCTGTTCATTTCACCCCTAAGTCTCAGTTTTCTGAGCTGAGAAATGGGGATAATGTAGCCTCATTGGCCTGCTGGGATAATGGAATGAACATATTTTAAGTGTTGGCTACCTAGGGGCCCTTTCATGTTAGAACCTTTCCTTCCACATTCGTCTTTCTCACAAGATTTATACATATGATTAAAACGACCTCATATATCCAGTATATAAGATAAGGGACTCCCCTGGCGGTCCAGTGGTAAAGAATCCGCCTTACAATGCAGGGGACACGGGTTCGATCCCTGGTCAGGGAACTAAGATCCCACGTGCAGCGGGGCAACTAAGCCCACGCACCACAACTAGAGAGAAGCCCACGCACCGCAATGAAAGATCCCGCGGGCCTCAACGAAGATCCCGTATCCTGCAACTAAGACCCGACACAGCCCAAAATAAATAAAATAAATACATAAATAAATCTTTAAAAAATAAAATAAGTCAATATCTTATCAAATGTTGTGACAAGGAATTGGAAACTCTGATGAAATGTTTGTAAATATCTGAATAGAAGGTTGTAAGGATGAGACTGCAGCCCCTGTCTCCAACCTTGCCAAAGCTCCTATCAGTATACAGCTGTGAGCAAAAATGGGCTTTTTCTTCCTTTCCTGGCTTTTGAATTTGGTTGGGGACCAAGGAGAATTCACGCAAAGTCCACAGCTATTGTTTTTCTGAGTGACAGACAAAATACCCGTCTGAGATTCCAAAAGCCAGAGGTGACAGACAGGCACACTGGGCATAAACAAAATGACAAAGTGCAAAATCAAAAGAGCATTTAAGAAAACCTCCATATCTGGGCAAAATGAGCACAGGATGTCCAGACAAGCTCTGGCCTTGGGCCCCTTCTCCTGGGCCAGACAGGGCGCAGGTTCTAGAAGTCAGAGCCTCCCTGATGGGATCCATGGAAGGGGACTCAGCACATGCTAACAGGAAACACGGGCCATGGGGCCAGTGCCCAAGCTTGGCTAGAGTACTCATCCTGTCTCTACCCATGTCTACTTGCTTCGCCTGCCCAGTCCTGCTGGGGGTTGACCTGATGAGCTCTTTCCCCTTCCTAAGGGCGCATCCTCCGTTGTGGTGGCCTCACTAAGAGCTCTGACGGCCTCCAGCCTTGCTCTGTTGAATCTCGTGCATAGAGAGTGGGACCAATGACGATGAATGAGTTAGTTCTAAATTCAAATGAAAGACGTGTCTGGTGCCAACCCACCATAATGAGTATTTTTCAGTCACTTTAACTGACATTTCCAATCTGACCCCTTTCAAAGCAGGATGTTTTCTGTTAAACACACATGGGCACCCACCCACACATACCACCACTGTCTATTTCTTTCACTGCCCACACCTGTGAGCAGCTGGGATTCCCGGTAGCAACTTTTAGGATCCACGGTTTCCTCTGTCCAAGGCCGAGCCCGGAGCACCAGGAAAGTACACTTTTTCAAACCTACCAATGGCAGCTCCTCCCGTCCCAGGCACTCAGTCGGGTTCTGGTTTTCCCCAGGAAAGCCTTCCCAGGGGCTGGGGGAAGAGTCCCCACTACCACCAAGCACGTCTAAACCCAGGCACCTAGAGGATTTGGAACCAGCTTTGATGAACTTTTCACAGCCTCTCCCAGAAACAGAGACCTCTGGGAGGCACCTGGTGGGGCAGAAAGCAGAGCCTCAAAGCAGCAAGGTTTTTATTAGCTTCAGGCTCTACTGTTGCCATGGGTTCTGGGGAAAATCCACCTGCTCTCCCTGAGCCTCAGTTTTCTCATCTCCCAAGTGGGGAGAGTTAACCTGCCTTATCCATCCGGCCCAGTTCGGCATCCAGCTCTCTGCGACAAGGTTACCATCTAGTATGAGTAAGTCCTGGGTCAGTGGGATTGTGAACAGCCTATATCATCAACACTTTCCATTCTCTGGCCTGACGCTCCATTTCTGACCTCTTCCTGGAACCCTTGGCTCCTGGTCTCCGCCGTGGCCGGGCACACACAAACCTCAGGCTTGAGACCGGCCTTGCTCCCTGGATACACTCCCCCTTCCCCTCTACTCTAGACAGCGTCTAGGGTCTACTGTGCCCTCAGTTTGCAACGGTAAACCGGACACAGCCTGCTCTCCTCATGAACTTATCAGCCAGCATTCCTTAATCGACCCACCTTCCCGGGTGCCAGGGGCAGAGAGGAAAGTGAGATGGTCCGTGCCCTTGAGGACCCTAGAGGGCGAGGCAGATGAGCCACCAGACACGGATGAAGCCCTGAGATGCGTGTCAGTGTCAAGGAAAGCACAGGGATGGGAGCCCAGAGGAGGGTGGTCTGGGAGGCTTCGAGCAAGAGTCTTTAGACAAAAGGGATTTGTGGGGAAGGGAAGTTGGAGAAGCATTCCAGGCGGGAGATGCAAAGGCACATACGTGGGGACAGAGGGGCTCACTCCGTATGCCTTATGATGTGTGCGTGTTGTCCGCACTTGACAGAAGAGAGGACTGGACTCTGGGAGGTGAAGACTTCCTTGGCCTCCCAGCCAGCAGATGCAGCCAGAGTTCCTTCCAGGACCCACTCTGCCTTTCCAAGAAGAAGGGGGTCAGCACTGCTCGGGGCGTAGCTGCTAAAGTAAAGCGGAAGTCCCTACCCCCTTTGCCAGAAAGTCCATTAGATTGGGGATCAGATGAGCTGGCTGTAGGAGCCTTTCTAAAGGGGTCAAGAATGGGTTATTGCTAGGAGCAAAATAAGCCTGTAGCACCACGGGGTTTACATTGTATCTCCAACGATCAAAAAGTGCCAACTGAGGGGCAACCAGCTCGGTTAGCCGGTGGGGAGAGGGTCTCCGATTTTTTCCCTCTTACACATTCAGCCCCTGAGGTCCTGCTCTCCCTCTTCTTCACTATCCTCTCAGTAAGGCACTAGCCGCTCCTCGGGAGAGGCAGTAACATCAGCTCCTGTTTCCATGCGAAAGAGGGGTGCTAGAACCTCAAAGCTACGGAGGCCAGCACTGAGGTACCATCCCCTCCCAGCCTCAAAGCGGGCTTTAGAAGCTCTGATGCTCTCAGGGATTTCTCACTACTAATCTTTTTATCTGGATATTTATACAACATTCTGCAGAGCCGACCTGCCTCATGCTTTTATAAAAGAGCAGAAATAACGACGTGGGCATTTCAAGTACACAGTCATTTCCAATTCCCCCTCCTCAGGGCATTCCAGGCAGAAGCTGGGTGGTGCAGGTGAGGGACTCAGAGGGCCTGGGAGGGGGGGTGGGGCAGGCTGTAGTCCCGGTTCCACAGCGTTATCGAGGCACGACACTCAGCTTGGGGCTCCACCAAGCAAAATAGGAAAGCACAGGAAGGGATGGGGGAGGGGGAATAATACTTGTTAAGGACATTCTAGGCACGTTATCCATTCACCCACGGGGCAGGTAGACATCGTTCTGATTCTGAAGCTAAGGAAACCAAGCATCAGGAGATGCTAACTCATCTGCCAAAATAATGCATCTCGGAAGATCTGCTCACTTGTTGATTCCTGGATGACTTCTGCATTCGTATTTCTGAAAATTGGCCTCATTTTTATAACTAATTTGTGCTAAAGTCAGGGGTAGACCTTGATCCCTCACTCTTCTACATCAGTGAATACATGTGCCCGTTCATTAGTGCCCTCATTCACAAACTTGTACCCGGGACAATTCTGGGCTGGATCCAGGAGCTCTGTGGTGAGACCTGGGATTCAGAGGCAGAAGAGGAGCATCTGTGAGCGACCCGCTGTCCACCTAAGTGGACATGCCTGGCACCCAGCGCTCTACTCACAGTCTCAACTGACCCTCACATGGTCCTAGGAGGCACAGATCATTATCACGCCCACTTTGCAGTTGACGTCGAGGAATCAGAGATGCCTTGTAACTTGCTCAAGGTCATATGTCAGTAAATGCTCAAACCAAGATCCAAGCCCCGGTCTGTCTGATACCAAAGTCTGTTTTCTTAAAAACCATGCTATGTGCCTCCCAGATTCAAGGATGGATGACAGTCACGGAAGGCTTCCCTGAGGAGGTGATCTCAGCTGAGCGTGGAAGCTTGATTCAGAGTCGACCAAGGGAAAAAAGAGGAACGTCAGACGTTCTGTAAGATTGCACCGGAGGCTGGAGAAGGGGAACAGAAACCTCTGAGTCTGGAGAAGGAAGCAGGACTCGGGCAAAGAAAAATGTTTCATGGGAAAAAGAGACTGGAGTGTATCTCAAAGGCAGTAGGGAGACAAGAAGGACTTCATTCAAAGAGGGAGCTGATCTGATTTGCATTTTAGGAAGGCCACTCTTGCTGCAGTGGGGATTGGATGGAGGTAAGGTTGAAGGCAGAGAAATCAGCGGATGCTGTTACAGTTCTGAGCAATTACAAGACAGAGACAGCAGGGACACAAAGTATGTTTTGAACTCTGACATGTTGCAGATGTGTTGTTACTTGCAAGAAACACATCCTGAAAGATAGTCCTGGCCTTACCGCAGTTTAGAGTCTAATTGTGCCTACCGTTCCCCCATTACTGCTCCCCTTGGTGCTCCAAATAAGCAGGAATTTCGGCACACTGGGGTTTGGGAATCAGTGTTGAGGTTGCGGGGGGAGTGGCAGGGAAGCAAGGTGTGCAGACAAACGCGCCTGTGTCGTCGCCATTTCATCTCATTAAACTGTATGTTCGTGAGAACTTCCGTGCATCGATCAAATATAAAATGAAGTGAAATAGAGGTTGAAACGCTATGACCTGGACCAACGTATCTTGAGCTCCATCCCCTATTTGCTCTCATTTCCCCAACACCCAGAAAGACAATTAACGGATCCCAGTTTTTCTGTATTTAGTTCCTCTCGCATAAATTTCCTTAAGCCCCTGGCACAATTACCACTTGTCTGCTAGTGTGTACCCGCTGACGACAAAGAGAGTGAACAACAGCTAAAAGATATTAAGAGGGGAACTTGAAAACCGTTGATCTGCTTAGGCTGACAGCCTGTTGTTGGGTTTTGTTTTCGGGGGGGTTTGTTCGCCGGCATGTTTCCTTTGGGTTGTGACTGGAGAGCACACATATAACAGAGTCATATTTTCTGCTGGTAAAATTGTTGCTGGTTCTCTTGACAGAATGGAATCTATCAGAAGTTGCAGGCGCTCTGCATTGGGCCCCCAGGCATCCAGAGATGCCGTTGCCAGAATGAGTCTGAGTTTTCTGTTTGGGTCATTGGATCACATTATTTCCTTGCACTTGGGGCATGCAGCATCTCGGTGCCATTACCTGAGCCCAGATATCCAATCCCAGCAAAATGACTTGGACCTGGCCATTCCGGCCCATTAACCTATGGGCAGGGTTGGGAAAACCACACCCAGCACAAGTCAGCTCCAGGGGTCTGGATGAATGGGCAGAGGATGCCATGGAAAGATCCCTGGTGGAGGAGTTAAGAGATGTGGCCTGTTGCTACCAAGTGACCTTGGACCTAATTTTCCTCATCTCTAAAAGGTAGAGATTGCAAAAGAGGTACAGAGACCCAAATGATTTCAAAGTTCTCTTCCAGAAATTGAGGGTGTTGGGAGGAACCGCCTCCCGTGGGAAGGGACAAGCAGTCACTGTGGTCCCCAGTGCCCAAGGAGGACTCCCTCCTGCACTGGGGCTGACATGACAGAGACAATGATGCTGGAGCAACCCTAGAAGGAGAAGCTGAAGGGGAGTCAGCTCTACTGACATGGCATCCAGTGTGAAAGTGAAGGAAGCTTCCTGTCTACTTCAGTGCCCAGTTTTCAAAAACAGAAACAGCAACAAAAAGAGAAAGGTATCACTAATCCTCGTGCCTCTTATTCTAGAAGATGCAGACTGAGGGTGTGTTTAAAGATCTCAGTCAGGGTTCTCAATCTCAGTAGTGCTGACTTTTTGGACTGGACACTTCTTTGCTGTGGGGCTGTCCTACACCTTGTAGGACGTTTAGCAGCATCCCTGGCCTCTATCCAGTAGATGCCAATATCTCCCCAAGTTGTGACAACCAAAAATGTTTCCAGACATTGCCCTATGTCCCCTGGGGGAGCAAAATTACCCACAGTTGAGAACTACTTCTCTAAATGGATGATCAGCCTCTTAGGAACCTCGGTTTGTTCATCTCCCAAATGGGATAATAACCGATCGGCTCAGTTCACAGAGTAAGCGTGGGAAATTGAAAAGAGCTACTCAGTGAGAAGTCTTGCTGCTGTTCCCATGGCTGAAGTGAGAGTGTCCACCTTCAGGGGTCAGACGAGAGACACCGTCCAGCAACCAGTCGCCCTTGCACTGGTTCACATGCCAAGCACGTGATCTGCAGTTCCCAGTGCCTCCAGCCCGCATCAGTGACTCAGGCCTGCCCTGCGCCACTTGGACTAAATCATCCCAGCTTCTCTTCTGAGTGTCAGACAGAGAAAGGATGTTAGTCAGCCAGCTGGCTGTGCTAACAGAGAAAGGAGCCCTGCTTCCATCCATCATCAAGTGTGGCTGTTTTTAATAAGGAAAACAGGGAGAGCTCAACTTCTCTCTGGGAGAGCAATGCGGCCCTTTGCCAAAGCAGTTCAATTCTTCTCGAATCTTCTAGATACATGAAGCCCTAGAAATCAGTGGTGCAGGAATTTTTCTTTGTGTCTTTATCATTGATCACTGTGGACTGTGGTCACATGTAGGGGGGGAGAAGATCTACAGGGTTGGGAGGGGAGAGGGAGCTATTAGCTTAACCTCTACTGGCCTCAGAATGACCTATGCCCCCACTTCCTGTTGGGGATCAGAGGCTGTTGACCACCTAATGTAAGTGGGGAAAGGATGGCAGAAGGGAGCTGGTGTCTGAGTGCCAGCTACGTGAAGGCACGGTGCTGGATTTTACATGTGTTATCTCAATCCACGAGCAAGTCCAATGTACATTAATAATTTTGATTTTACAGCCTAGGAAATGAAATACAGAGAGGTTGAGTGACTTGCCCGGGAAGCCTGGGGAGTCAGCATGCACACGCGGGGCTGTCTGATTACAGAGCCAAGTTCCTTTCCCTATACCTGCTGTCTTCTGATAAGGACGCTGTTCCTCCAAAGAGGAGAAACAACTTCCCCAAATTCACACAGCCCTTCAGTAGACTCTTCTGAGGGGCTCACGCCACAAAGTTGTCTTTATCACTGGTTGAGGTGCACAGTGTGGCATTTACTGGTGCAGGTGTGTGTTCTGTGTGCATCCATGCATGTGTGCAGCTGTGCGCATGTGCACACCCAGGAGTACGCTGGGCGGTGATGTAATTCTGGGGTGTGCATATGTGTCTAACGCACATGCTCCGGGCGTGTGCACATTTGAGTGTCTCTGTTCCGTTGAGGACAGCGGAACACGGGGTCTGAGAATCGTGCCCCAGGACTCCACGGTGCGAGGGTCAGTGGGGTGGGGGATGTGATTTCTCTGCAGGAGAAGCTGCAGAATGAGCAGAGTTCTGCACATGCTGCCCAGATGTGCCAACCTGCAGACACCTGGGCAGGTGTCCCCCGTGGATGGTCCTAATGATGTGTGTGCTCAGCTGAGCCAGCTGGGGCTGAGATCTGGGGACCTCTGTCACACGAATGGCCAGCTCCCATTTGTCATCGGCCTGGGATGAGCTTTCCCCTTACGGGCTTGTCCTCCCCTGTGCGTGTGTGTTAGCTGAGGGCTGTCAATGTTCAGAAAGGTCTGTGCTGTCTCCAGGGCCGGGGGTGGGCTCCATTTCCCTCTGGTTGCTGATCAAGAACAGAAGCAGGAGGAAACTCTGACTCAGGCTCCTGCTGGGAAGACAGTGAGTTAGGCAACTAGATAAGCCACTAGTGTTTTTCCTCTAAGATGGGGGAGGCGGGGCATGGAAGGGGATACAGGCAACAGAAAGTCTGGCCAAAGGAGAGATGTTTGTAAATAACCAAGTGGGCAAGGCAAGGAGCTTGGGAAGGTAGATGAGACGACAGGAATGGGGAGGGATGGGTGCTCTGAGATCCCCCCTGCATACGTGAGCAGAACTTGGTCCTTGTTATAGTAGGGAAAGAGCTGAGAGTCAGCCAACCCCAGGCCGGAGACCTTTATCTGTTCCCATATGGCTGTGTGACCTGGGGTGAGTCATTTACTCTCTCTGGGCTTTAGAGTTCTGACTCTGCTTCTGCTATGGTACATGGAATGACCTGGAACCAAGCCAGGACTTAGCGAGTGCTCCATCAAGGTCAGCATCCTCGACGGCAAAGTGCTTCCAGCTGCTCAGGATTACAAGCAAGGGTCTAGTGAGTGTCAAGGACAGTTCAGGTAACACCTGCGGGAGTACCGAGTCCTGGGGGGACTCTGAGCTCTGGTCCTCAGCAGAATTCCAACAGGCAGGTGGGTAGACGTAGGGCAACCCTCCTCCCTGGGCTGGCCTCCACCCCCACGTCCACACTTCTCCCTCATTTTAGGCCACCTACTCAGAGGAGGACACTGGCCCACATGCTTTGCATGTGTTAATTTGTGCAACTAAGCAACCAACCTACAGGGGAGAGACAGTAAACCTCGCCCTACAGATGAGGGACCCACATCTGTACTGGGAAACGAGTAGCACCTGGGATAAGAATCCCGTCACAGTAAGGCCCCCTCTCTATACCCCTCTGCGCGGCCGCCCTGCAGAGTCCAGCCTGCTGGTTACAGAGAAATGGTTAATGAAGGGCTCTGCACTGTAAAGCCAGGAGCAATTCCCTCTGCGCTGTCAACTACAGGTATGAATTTTGTTTGGTTCAAAGACCTCATTAACGCTGGAGTTAGCAGAAGCAGCTTCACAGATGTTCATCTTCAGGAATCAAAGACAGCCTGAGCCCCCTGGGCAGCCAGGGGCCGGGCGGCTCGGTGGGGCATCTCTGCTGCTCTCTTATCTCCCAGGTGCTCTACAGCCAACGCCAGCCCCGCAGTTGCCTTTCCCGGGGGTTGGATCGTGGAAGAGAATGAGGAAGGACTCTGTCCCTGAGACCTTTGGGTTCCCTCTGGGAATCTCCAGGGACAACATGCATTTGTGTTGGCCTCACCCAGGTCCTAACTTCTAGACCAGTATAGGCGGGTTGTTGAAGGTAGTGGCAACCACTGCCCCACGCTGGACACAAGGAAGGGGGTGCATGCTGTATTCGTAGAGAGACCCACTCCTGTCACTAACTCAGTGTGTGTGACCTTTGAGCCCCTGCTCAGCCACATGAACGAACCGATTCAGAATTTCATCGAGGTCCCTTCCAGCTCCGATACTGACAGGGCCTGGACTATCCAGGAGCTGAAACTGTCATGAGGAGGATAAAACATATTCATTCATGGAATTTGCTTTCATTAAGTGTCACTCACTGTGCCAGGTTTTAGGAATGCAGGGGCGGCTGTGTCCACATGCCTAAATACCCCTAATCATTTTAAACAGCATGAGATGAGAAGCAAACGCTAATAATAATAATAATGGTGTGCTATGTTATGTGAATTTCACCTCAATACAAGAAGTAGTAATGGTGAATGACTTGCCCCAGATCAAAAAGGTACAAAGGGGGTTCTCCAGGTCCAGAAGCTGTGGCTTTAATTCCTACTTCGGCCTGCAGCCCAATACAATCTAGCCCAATGTTCAGCACTTGGTAGGCTGAACAAAGATGTCTTGAAAGAAGGAGGGAAAGAAAGGAGTTGATGAGGGGAAAGGGAAGGGTCAAGGGAAGACAGGTCAGGAAAGAGGTAGGGGTATCACTGTCTTCTATTACAATAAGAAACTGAAGTTCGGTCAAGAGGTTAAGTAGCTCACCCGTACCACACTGGGAGCAAATGACAGATCTGAAGTGTAGAACAGGGTCCCCGTCGACTGGCGCTACCAGGAAAGACCTTATGAAGGCAGAGTGAGTAAGAAGGTGATGGTTGGCATCCGGCAAGTCAAAAAAAGCACAGTTGGCAAGGAGAGGGGCAAGGTGACCCGAGGATAAGGTGGGGGGTGGTTTTTCTGATATATTTTCCTTACATAGCATCATAGAGACTTGGGGACAGCAGTTTGGGATAATGGCATTAGGATCCTGGCTCTGCCACCTGCCAGCTGGGGGGCTCTGAGGAAGGCTGAACCCTGGTTTCCTCATTTTTGACATGGAGATTATGGTACCTACATTCTAGGTTTTTCTAAGGATGAAATGAGATAAGGCATAATTCCTGCTCAATAAACATGAGTCCTTTCTCTTTCTTCTCTGCAAGCACAGAGGATGGGGAAGAGAAGGGCGGGCTGCTCAGAATTCTTGAGCTTGGGGAATAAAGTCACACAGGACAAGCAATGCCTTTGTTTCCGGGGCTGATCCCGTCTTTGGGGCAGAGTCAGTGACCACCTATGCAGTCAGATTCAAGGGGTCTAATGCCCCTCCTTCCTGGGGGGCATATACCCTACACAGAAATGGGAATGAAATGCTGAAAGTATTAAAAAGCTTGGGCTGAGCAATCCTGCATCTGATCACTTCTTTCCAATGGTGAACTTTTCTATATTGTATACAATATGGAAATTGCTTACTTCTCTCTAAGAAGCTAGACTATGGGCTGAGTAATTCTCCAACTAGAAGGAATTGGCAGCTAATACCAGAATGGTGTAACCATAGCAGAGCCTTCTAAGACATCTTGCTATACTTAGGTTTTTACTTCGTTTTGTTTCCATAGCAGGAGTTCATTCTTTCAGGAGATACTTTTCGCTGCCATGATGAAGTTCAAAGTTAGTCTGTCCTGCATACAGGTACATGCCTGGTGAGCGAGACCCCGGATGACCATTTATTCTGCCAGCAGAAATGACTGTGTCCCAATGACATTCCCCACACTGCCTTGGACACGGGAGGTACAAGCATGAGCAGTTAAGGCGGGGTCCCTATCCTCAGGGGTTTACAGCCTCAGTCACCGAGGATCCAGGGCCCACATTCACGTACTATCTATCAGTGGGAGTCTGAATTAGCAGCATCCTTTTGAAGCGCATCTGTCCATGTGTATCCAGCGTCTGCAAACTGTTCATTCCTTTGTGCCACAATAATTCATCTATGCCAAGAAAATCATCTGAGGTACTTTTTTAGAAGGTCCAAAAACCCCTGTATGTACCAAGGTGGTATTTTAAAATTAGACTTAACAGCGTAAAGTTGAAAACATCTTAATGGCCAATAATAGGGAGCGTTTAAGTAACTTAGGGTGTATTCACTTTACGGGATGGAAGGGAGACATTAAAAAGACAAAGTTTCCAGAAACATGGGACCCGTTTAGGGCCCGATATTAAATGAAAAATGGAGGTCTCAAAATTGTTTACGCAGTAACATCACAGCTATGGGATATTGTTTTCACATTGATCATGTGTTTTACAGCCTTTGAAGCATATGTTTTCGCATGCATTACTGAACTTTGAGATTAGAAGCGGTCCAGAGATGATTATTCCCATTCTAAACGCGAACAGACTGAGGTTCGTTGAGGCTTATGCATCTAACAGCAAGAATTTCACTTGCATTAGAAAGGCAGGGAGCACAGGAGAACCATTATGAAAACCTTAGAAAACACACTGCCTCTTCTCTAGGCAAGAACTCTGAGTAGCCTGCCTCTTCCCTTCCCATCCTCTCTGCCTGCTAGAAGAGGGTAAGAGGGCTACCACTGATTGGGTGAAAGTAATAAGTTTCCACACTTGTCTTGTCTGCTCCCACTACCGCTTAACTCCGTAGCGAGTTCTGTGCTTTCACTCAGGTCCTGCTGTGACCAGAGATGGTTTCTTGCTACAATATATGAAATATTCCTAAACAGGGACCCTCAGTGATAAATAACTGCCTCTGACTCAGCCTCAAGGACAAAAGCAATCAGGGGCAGGTGGAGACAGCGGTATAAACAAGGTGGCATTTAACTCTTTGTACACGCAGCCCCTCTCTACCTCTCCGGTCTCTCCTGCATTAGCCGGTTCCTTAAGCTCTATGCCTGAGCTGTACTGGCCCTGCTCCTCGCTCAAGGGCGTGTGACTTGTGTCACACGTCCCACCTCTTCAGCCCTTCCTCAAGCTTTCTTTCTGCCCAGTATCTCATTTCTGTGATCCTTCCCTTGAAAGAAGCCCCTCCCTTCAAGGTCAGCAAAAATGAAGCCTCTTCTATGGCAGTGTCAGCTGTTCCATCAGCGTTCTTCAGACACCCTCTCTAAATATTTGGAGCACGCTCTATTCTGGTTTAGTTTTGTATTTCAGTGTTTCCCACAAGACTATGAATGCTCAGGACCAGAGAATTCCACTTCATCCTTACAAAGGCATCTCAGATATGTCTTTTTAATCCCAATCTTATAGATAAGAAATAGGTGTAAATATGTATTTAGGGTAAAATAGCTAGTAAGTGGCAGGCCGATATCTGAACTCAGATCGACTTAGGTGTCCCCAGCTCTTCCCGTAATACCCAGCCAGGACTTCCATAGCTGAATGAATGAATGAATGAGTGAATGAATTAGTGACTAATCAAAGATATTCCTTAACAGCATCCCCTCCCCGGGCACCCACGCCCACAGGTTATCAGAACTCAGAGAAGAGGCCTGGCAGAATTGGACTCAACATGAACTTCCAGAGTCTGTAATGGGTCTCTGCTACAGTCTGTTCTCCCGTGATAGAACCAGAAAGAACTTTCAAGATTATCAAGGTCACTGTTCTTTTTTACATTATCCTGTAATCAGGCACTGATTTCCTTCTCAGCTCTCTTTCAGTCCTTCTGGTATTGTCTAAGGAGAAAGCCTCAAAGTGGTATTAATATGCCTCTTACAAGTCTCTAAACATTGGCTAAATTTCCTTTTTAACAAAGAGAGAACAAGAGATGGGCACAGAGCCTTGGCAGAAAGCTTCTAGCTACAAGCTAGCAGCGCTGTTTTGTTTTCATTATACTTATTTTTACAGTTACCTTCTCTTTATGGTGAATGATAATATTTTACCATTCATAGAGTGATTTAAAGTTCCCATTATAAATACACATGTTGAAGGGTGAAAAGAGTTGATTCAAGGAAAAATACTGTATAACAAATAGTATAGGAGGCATGCGGATACAGAACAAATCATGCAAGTTTGGAAAGGACCCAACGTTCGGGAAATGCTAGTTAAGTCCAACTACTTATTTTACAAGTAGAACAGAGGCCCAGAAAGGGCAAGTGTTTTGCCAGAGATCACCCAGCCAGCTCCTGGTTCAGTTTTCCCCACTTCCCTCTACCAGGCATATCTCTCTAAAAGCTCTTTCTATATTTATGTTGTGACTATTAAAGACACTTCTGATGGTAAGGGGCGTGGGGCTTGGGGATTGGTCAGGGGGCGCTGTGCTCTGGACCCCCCCGCAGTGAGCAGGCACCCCACGCTCTGGGCGGGGTCAGCAGGGCGGCAGGCAGCTTGGCGGCATCACTTGTCACTCAGGGACTGAGCAGAACCACAGGGAGGAACAGACCATTAGCAGCTTACTCCGCAGAGGAACAATCAGAGATTATGAAACACAGCGTTAATAAAGACCACAAAGACATACCTAAGAGAGGAAAATGAGTCTCTCTGTCTCTGTAAATAAATCCACGGCTAGCAAATAAAAACACACCAGAAAAGCCAACTGCAAATGTACTCCTAGAAAAGGAGACCAGGTGTCCCTGGAATCTTTTTAATTAAATTGTGAGTCAATTGCAAGCCAGAGGGTGGGGGGCTGAGGGGAGTGGAACTTTGCTTTCTAAGATTGCCAGATGCAAAGTCCAATTTCCAGGATCATATATCCAGGGTGGAGGAGGCTTTCCAAAATGTAATTACATATTGCCTAGCAACTGAGGAGATGAACAGGAATAAAGTTGGGGGACCTGGAGTGATGCATCAAAGCTGCTGAGGCCCCAGGTTGGAGAACGCACATCGACACCAGGCTGTGGTCAGGAGCTGAGGGAGGTGGTTTTAGTTGCGTGAATTATAAGCCTCATTCTGCTCCGCTTCCCTTGGGCTGACCAATCCAGGTTGCTGGATTGGTCAGAAGAATTAGGACCCTGCTTTCTTCATCTTTCACAACAGAAGCATCTTCTCTATTTGTATAAAAGTAATAGATACTGTTAAAAATTCAGCGGCATAGAAATATATAAGGAAGCAAGTGAAAACGTTCCTTCCGACTAGAGCCACTCTTAACATCTTGGTGCATACCTTTCCAGAATTTTCCATTCAGAGTTCACCTCTCCCTTTCTAGCCTAAATGAGATATTACTACATATTGTGCTATAATCTACTTTCTTTCCTCCAAGAGATGGTGGATTTTTTTTAACTTTTGCTTTATTTTTTTTACTGAAATAGAACAAACATACAGAAAAGTCCACAAATAATGGAAGCACCACTGAGAACAATACATAGACCACTGCAAGCCTCCCTCCCTCTCATCCAGTTCTCTCCTATCCCCTCCTAATCACTACCACCTTCCTTCTCTCCAAGGGTAATCATTCCCCCAACTTCAAATATATATTGGTTTTATCTGATTTTGAACTTCCTATAGAAGAAATCATACATTATAGATTCTTCTGTGTCTGGTTTATTTGCCCAACATTTTGTAAGACTCATTTATGCAGTTCTGTGTAGCTGCTCTTCGTTTTTATTTGTATAGTCCTCCAACGTATGGTTATATAAGAATTGATTTATCCATCCTAATGCTCATGAACTTCTAGGCGGTCTCCAGTTTGGGGCCATTACAAATAGAAATGCTTTGTGCATTCCTTTTGGTACACGTATAAAGACCTTTCTCGGGTAAACAGGAGTGGAACTGCCACTTTTAAAAAATGTCTGTACCAAGGTACACACTCAACATTAGCTTAGCAAAGTTCCTAAATTCATCCTTTTTAATGTCTGCTTCATGTTTTATTGTATGGATATCTTCATAGTGTTTTACTGATGGAAATTTTGGTTGTTTCCAATTCTACATACATATCTTTTTAAAAAAACAATGCTTCCATGAAAATCCTTTTGCATTTATCTTTGAGCACATGCAGGATTAATCCTTAGGATGAATTCCTAGAAGTGAGATTTGGGGGAATCAAAGAGTACATGCATTTTATTTTATTTATTTATTTTATTTATTTGCGGTACGCGGGCCTCTCACTGTTGTGGCCTCTCCCGTTGCGGAGCACAGGCTCCGGACGCGCAGGCTCAGCGGCCATGGCTCACGGGCCCAGCCGCTCCGCGGCACGTGGGATCCTCCCGGACTGGGGCACGAACCCGTGTCCCCTGCATCGGCAGGCGGACTCTCAACCACTGCGCCACCAGGGAAGCCCCATGCATTTTAAATGTTGATCTTTCCAGGTTTCCTGAGTTTCCTTTCTAATCTCTTACGATCCCATATTCCTTTTCGCTGTTCCTGAATTTCATCTTTCTGTTTTCTTCCTTTAACAGTTCCCAATTGTCCCATAAACTGTGGGACCCAGGAATGATCTCTCTACCATTCGGGGCAGGCTTGAATGAATTAGGTGAAAAGGTGAGGACTACAAATGCCATGGATCTAGACATCACGGTTCACGTGATGAAGATCACGGTTCACAAAGTCTACTCCAAGTCTTAAGAAGGAGCCAGTCTCTGAAATATGCTTCTTGAATTTTGTCCAAACCTCCCAAGAGCTTAGGGTAGGCAACCTTGGATCCAAAGAATATCATTCATTTGGATCTCAGCGATTTCTGGATGTGCGGTCCTTCGGACACATCAGTCACGTAGGAAGAAAAGAACCCATAAAGTGAATGCTGACATTCAGACACTTACTGAGAGCATTATGCACCAGCTACTATTCTAGACCTTGGTTATCCAAAGACAATTACTATCTAGGAGACAGAGATTTGGGGCAAAAATTCTGTGATGAAGATATGACAGTATAGAGGTTCCTTAAAAAATTAAAAATAGAACTACCATACGACCCAGCAATCCCACTACTGGGCATATACCCTGAGAAAACCATAATTCAAGAAGAGTCATGTACCACAATGTTCACTGCAGCTCCATTTACAATAGCCAGGACATGGAAGCCACCTAAGTGTCCATCGACAGATGAATGGATAAAGAAGATGTGGCACATATATACAATGGAGTATTACTCAGCCATAAAAAGAAATGAAATTGAGTTATTTGTAGTGAGGTGGATGGACCTAGAGTCTGTCATACAGAGTAAGTCAGAAAGAGAAAAACAAATACCGTATGCTAACACATGTATATGGAATCTAAAAAAAAAAAAAAAAAAAATGGTTCTGAAGAACCTAGGGGCAGGACAGGAATAAAGACGCAGACGTAGAGAATGGACTTGAGGATATGGGGAGGGGGAAGGGTAAGCTGGGACGAAGTGAGAGAGTGGCATGGACATATATACACTACCACACGTAAAACAGATAGCTAGTGGGAAGCAGCCGTATAGCACAGGGACATCAGCTCGGTGCTTTGTGACCACCTAGAGGGGTGAGATAGGGAGGATGGGAGGGAGACACAAGAGGGAGGGGATATGGGGATATATGTATATGTATAGCTGATTCACTTTGTTATACAGCAGAAACTAACACACCATTGTAAAGCAATTATGCTCCAATAAAGATGTTAAAAAAAAAAAGATATGACATGTTATGTGAGCACAGAACAGGGACCAAACACAGAAGCGACAGAGAAGGCTTAATAGAAGATTCATATATTTGCTGCTATATCTGGGTCAGGTTGGCTGAGGATTACCCAGTTTTAAGAGGGATACGAATATTATCAGTGATTCCTAGTTCCTCATCCTGTCCCCACTGGGACCTACATAATGATGTTTTATTTAGGCTATGTCTGTAAATTTTTACAATAACCTTATACATTTATCATTCTCCCCCATTCCTCAAAGGATGAACTTCAGGCTCAAAGAGAATAAAATGAACTTGCCAAGGTTGCAGAGCTATCTAGTCAAGGAGAAGTAAGATTAGAAGTCATCACCGTCAAATTCCAAAGACCAGGCTCTTTTAGCATCCATGGGCCATTTTAATAAAGAGCCAATAGAAAGGTTGTGAGATTTATTGTGAAGGCAGGCAGGCAATGGGACACAGAGAAGGGGTACTGCTCTCCATCAGAGAAGCTGAGGTTCCACTGGGGAGACGTCTCTTGGAGGGTGACCACTGTGGTATTTTGGAGCCTCGTGGAGAGATCTTGGTTGCAGCTGCTCTGACAGCCGCCTGAGGGCTTCTGCTGCCACAGGTAGAAGCCATGGAGGTTGCCCCCCTGTGCTCACCCCTGTGTCCTCACACTCAGGGCATTCTGGGAGGAGCACCTTGACAAGGCAGACGGGGAAGTGCAAAGAGGGATGCCAAAGCCCCAGCTGTATCAGAGATCTGGCACGGTTAGCACCTTCTGAGAGCAGAACAGGGACACGGGATTTAGGGAGAGTGACACTAATGGCTCCTTCCCGAGGAGACTTATAGAAGGGTCAAAGCTGAGACTTGAACGCACATCTCCAGCCCCATGGTTTCCTCGTGAGGAGGTTGTTCTACCATAAGTCACTGAAGCTGTTTGCTCTTTGCAAGAGCTAGGGACCTTCTTCTCTAAGCTATGAAAGTACTACTGATAGCCATACATTTGTATACTCATTCAATTTTATTTATTCATTTATTCACTTATTTGATGAATATTTAGAGCAGGGGCCAGCAATTTTATTTATTTATTTACTTATGTGAAAGTTATTTTTTCTCTTTTTCTTATTAGTTATCTATTTTATACATATTAGTGTATATATGTCAATCCCAATCTCCCAATTCATTCCACCACTGCCACCAGCCCTGCCACTTTCCCCCCATGGTGTCCATACGTTTGTTCTCTACATCTGTGTCTCTATTTCTGCCTTGCAAACTGGTTCATCTGTACCATTTTTCTAGATTTCACATGTATGTGTTAATATATGATATTTGTTTTTCTCTTTCTGACTTACTTCACTCTGTAGGACAGTCTCTAGATGCATCCACGTCTCTACAAATGATCCAATATCATTCCTTGTTATGGCTGAGTAATATCCCATTGTATATATGTACCACATCTTCTTTATCCATTCGTCTGTTGATGGGCATTTAGGTTGCTTTCATGCCCTGGCTATTGTAAATAGTGCTGCAATGAACGTTGGGGTGCATGTGTCTTTTTGAATTATGGTTTTCTCAGGGTATATGCCCAGTAGTGGGATTGCTGGGTCATATGGTAGTTCTATTTTTAGTTTTTTGAGGAACCTCCATACTGTTCTCCATAGTGGCTGTATCAATTTACCTTCCCACCAACAGTGCAGGAGGGTTCCCTTTTCTCCACACCCTCTCCAGCATTTGTTGTTTGTAGATTTTCTGATGATGCCCATTCTAACTGGTGTGAGATGATATCCCACTGTAGTTTTGATTTGCATTTCTCTAATAATTTAGTGATGTTGAGCAGCTTTTCAAGTGCTTCCTGGCCATCTGTATATCTTCTTTGGAGAAATGTTTATTTAGGTCTTTTGCCAATTTTTTGATTGGGTTATTTGTTTTTTTAATATTGAGCTTCATGAACTGTTTATATATTTTGGAGATTAATTATGTGAATGTTGATAAAGTAAATAGTTCAACATTATGAGCCTTCTGGTCTCCATAGCAACTACTCAACTCTGCCACTGTACCATCATGAAAGCAGCCTTAGAGAATGTGTAAATGAATAGGTGTTTTCTGTTCCAATAAAACTTTATTTACAAAAACAAATGACATGGGACATGGGGTAGCCACTGGCAAAAGAATAAAATTAGACCCCTTCCTTACATTGAATAAAAACTTAATCCAAAATGGATCAAAGACTTAAATGTAACAGCTGAAACTATAAAATTCTATTAAAAAAGTAGGCATAAATCTTTATGACCTTAAATCATACAATACTTTTTAGATATGACACCAAATGCACAAACAACAAAAGAGAAAGATAAATTGGACCTCATCAAAATTAAATTATTTTATGTTGCAGAGAACATCATCAAGAAAGGGAAGAGAATCCACAGAATACAAGAATATATTTGCAAACCGTGTATCTGATAAGGGTATTGTATCCAAAATATATAAAGAACTCTTACAACATAATAATAAAAAGACAAGTCACAATCTGTATATCTTCTTTAGAGAAATGTCTATTTAGGTCTTCTGCCCATTTTTTGGATGAAAGGATGCTCAACATCACTAATCATTAGAGAAATGAAAATCAAAACTACAGTGAGGCGTCACCTCACACCGGTCAGAATGGGCATCATCAGAAAATCTACAAACAACAAATGCTGGAGAGGGTGTGGAGAAAAGGAAACCCTCTTGCACTGCTGGTGGGAAGGTAAATCGATACAGCCACTACGGAGAACAGTATGGAGGTTCCTTAAAGGACTAAAAATAGAACTACCATACGACCCAGCAATCCCACTACTGGGCATATACCCTGAGCAAACCATAGCTCAAAAGAGTCATGTACCACAATGTTCGTTGCAGCTCTACTTACAATAGCCAGGACAAGGAAGCAACCTAAGTGTCCATCGACAGCTGAATGGATAAAGAAGATGTGGCACATATATACAATGGAGTATTACTCAGCCATAAAAAGAAACGAAATTGAGTTATTTGTAGTGAGGTGGATGGACCTAGAGTCTGTCATACGGAGTGAAGTAAGTCAGAAAGAGAAAAACAAATACCGTATGCTAACACATATATATGGAATCTAAAAAAAAAAAAAATGGTTCTGAAGAACCTAGGGACAGGATGGGAGTAAAGACGCAGACCTACTAGGGAATGGACTTGAGGACAGAGACAGGGGGAAGGGTAAGCTGGGACGAAGTGAGAGAGTGGCATGGACATATATACACTACCACACGTAAAATAGATAGCTAGTGGGAAGCAGTCGCACAGCACAGAGAGATCAGCTTGGTGCTTTGTGACCACCTAGAGGGGTGGGATAGGGAGGGTGGGAGGGAGGGAGACGCAAGAGGGAAGAGATATGGGGATATATGTATATGTATTGCTGATTCATTTTGTTATAAAGCAGAAACTAACACACCATCGTAAAGCAATTATATTCCAATAAAGATGTTAAAAAAAAAAGTAATGCCATTTAAGATTTATAATTTTATGACATTTTGGGGAAATAGATTTACAAGTCTTGATAAATAAATTTTTATCCAAGACAAGTCACCAAATTAAAGAATGAACAAACAATCTGAAGAAACATTTCTCTAAAGAAGATATATAAATGGTTAATAAGCACATGGAAAGATGCTCAAGATCAGTAGCCATTAGGCAAATGCAAATCAAAATCCACAGGAGACACCCCTTCACAATGAGACGGCTATAATAAAACAGAAAAAGAATAGCAAGTGATGGTGTGACCCCATCTCTCATACCCTCTGATGAAGCTCTCATACCCTGCTTGTGGGAATGTAAAATGGTGCAGTTATTTGGGAAAACATTCTGATGCTTCATCAAAAGGTTAAGCATAAAGTTATCATATGACCCAGAAATTCCACTTCTATTACATATCCAAGAGAAATAAAAACATATTTCTATATAAAACTTGTACATAAATGTCCATAGTAGCATTATTCATGATAGCCAAAAAGCGGAAACAACCCAAATGTCCACCAGCTGATAAATGTAAAATGTGGTATAGCTATACAATGGAATACTGTTCAGCCATAAAAAGGAATGAAATACAGATACATGTTATAACATAGGTGTACCTTGAGATCAATATGCTAAGTGAAAGAATCTAGTTATATCGTGTGATTCCATTTATATGAAATGTCAGGATTAGGCAAATCTATAAAGACAGAATTCAGATTTGTGGTCGCCTAGAGCTGCAGGTGAGGGCTTAGAGGCAAATGGGAGCAAGGGGCTGTGGGATGCCAGCGTTAAGAGCACATCCCTGGAGCTAGGCCACCTGGATTTAATCCCAGCCACTCTTCCGTCCACCAGCTGTGTGACAGCAAGCTATCTGATGGCTCAGTTGTGCCTCAGTTTCCTCCCTTCTAAAATGAGCAGAGGGACTTCCGTGGTGGCGCAGTGGTTAAGAGTCCTCCTGCCATTTCAGGGTACACGGGTTTGAGCCCTGGTCTGGGAAGATCCCACATGCCGTGGAGCAGCTAAGCCCATGCGCCACAACTACTGAGCCTGCGCTCTAGAGCCCGTGTGCCACAACTACTGAGCCTGCGCGCCACAACTACTGAGCCCACACGCCATAACTATTGAAGCCCACACGCCTAGAGCCTGTGCTCCGCAACGAGAGAAGCCACCACAATGAGAAGCCTGCGCACCGCAACGAAGAGTAGCCCCTGCTGGCCACAACTAGAGAAAGCCCGCGTGCAGCAACGGAGACCCAACGCAGCCCAAAATAAATAAATAAATTTATAAAATGAGCAGAACTGTCCCTATGTCACTGGGAGATGCAGTGAGTGAATACATGCCAAGTTGTCAGAGCAGCGCTGTCACTGGGGTTTCGGATTCAGGGCTGGCCCTCGCTAAAGCGGGGGCAGGAGGCACTCTGCTTTGTGGTTGCCAGGTAATGTCGCCCTGGGGGATCCGCTGCCCCTGCTGGACTGGTTTTCCTCCTGTGGGAGTCGTGGGAGTCCATGATCAAGGGCAGTGATAGTCTCCTCCCTCCCCACCCAGACTCCCTTCAGGTTCTCCCAGATACATCCCAGGTCTGCGGCTCAAGGGGACTTCTAGCTCCGCCCCCTGGGAGGACTGAGTTCCCAGGACCCTGGCAGGAGGGGCTCTGGGTCTGGGTGGGGCTGGGATGCTCCCTGAGGGTGGGGGTCTCTGTCAGCTCAGCTGGGACAGGGATGGGCTGGGTCAGACTGGGGCAAGTCACCACCTTGGGATAATTAAAAGCACACTTCACATGGAAGCTATTTTGGGCAGCACCTGAAGAAAGAACACTGGTCAATGCTAACTGACTGCAGCAAGGCACCCGGGTGCCCTGTCACACCGCTTCCAGCTTCTCCCCAGTACCAGCCTCCTTCCTCCTTGCTCGGTCTGACTTGCTGACTTTCCCAGTTTCCAGGATGGATGATGCAGGAGAAGACCCCGTGGGCAGGGAGGGGCTGGGAAGCAGGGAGAGGTGTGTGGTGACATTTTTTCCTGACACAAGATCAGGACAGGTCCCCCTCCTCCCCTCTCCATCCTAGTCTGAAGGTGTCTTCTCACAAGGCAGGCTGCTCAGTAAGCGAGGGGCTTCTGCGTTCTCAGAGGCCTCAGAGGAGGGGGGCTCAGCCACCTGAATGATTTGGGAGAGGCAGGGAAAGATGGCCACAGGGAAGAGGGAGGCTGATGAATTATGCATGGCCAGAGGTGATGGTAAACAACCCTGGATGGCTCTGATGAGCCACTGGCGGGCAGCAAGGCAGAGCAGGACGCTGAGTCACAGCAAAGAGTGTGACTAGTCTGTCAGCCGTACCCACCTCTGGGTGGGGTGAGGTATGGGGTCTGAGTCACATTCTCCAGAGGGAGAGAGAGGAACGTGGACCCCGAAAGGACCAGGGAGGGAGCACATGTTCCCGATGAGCCATGCTGTTCAGGGATCCCTCCTCACCTCCCACCTGCAGGCTCAGTCCCCTTCGGTTACCCCCACCCCCGCCCTGGCAGCTACCAGCCCTGCTGGACCAGCCAGATCTCAGCCAGGAGAGATTGGGACTTTTCTCTCCTCAGCCAGAAGGGGATGCAAATAGTTTTCTGTTGCCTCATGTGTGTCTGACGTGTCTCATGGACAGCCTTGAAGCCCGGCCTGGGAATCTTGGAGCTGCGCCTGAAGTCAGGAGCGGGACTGATGGACAGCACATCACGGAGCATAAAAGCCATGGAGCCCCGAAATGCAGGGAAGCCAAGACCCCACGGACAGCCTGAACCAAGGGTCAGTCTAAGCTGGCCTGGCAGGGAGATGTAAACGGAGATAAGACAGCAACTGCAGGCACCAAGATGGACGGACGGACGGATGGATGGATGGATGGATGGATGGATGGATGGATGGATGGA
>NW_021703786.1:56691465-56711105 GCF_005190385.1 Monodon monoceros
TGGATGGATGGATGGATGGATGGATGGATGGATGGATGGATGGACGGATGGATTCATTCATTCATTCATTCATTCATTCATTGGCACAAGCTCATTGAGCACTACTGTGTCCCAGGCAATCCTCCCTACGTGTGGGGAATGCAGGGATCACCAAGATGCTTCAGACACCTGTTCTCATGGAACGATGTGGTGGGGACAAAAAATGCAAGTAAGCAATGAACACACAAGGAGATTTCAGACAATGATACGTGCTTAGAAGAAGCGAGAATGGGAATGGTGTGATTGTCTGGGAAAAGGCCTACATAAGATATGGTGGTGTGAGAAGATGACCTAGCGTAGGAGACCTTGGAGCTGGTACTTGGACACGGGGACCTGGGGGACAGGGCACAGGAAGGGCCTGAGGCAGGGAAGAGCTCACACATTCAGAATACTGGGAAGGCTGCTGTGGCTTGAATAAAGAGGAAGGAAAAGGCGGGGTGGGAGCCAGAAGGGGTCAGATCATGTAGGGCATGGTGCCAAAGAGACTGGATTTCCAGTGCTGTGCAAAGCTGTGGATGATTTCCCATAGGGTGGAACTTTTTGTCTGTGAGGGTAAATCCCAGGAAAGTGGCTGCCTTGGATGCGTTTGTCCCTCTGCTTTGGGATTCAGGAGTGGCCCTCGCTAACACCTGGAGGCACAATGCTTTGTCATTGACAGGCGGTACTCACTTACCCAGAGCCTGCAGGCTAGCCTCCAAGTTGTAGGAACATCAAAACACTTGAAGACAAAGAATAAAAGGAACATTTACAAAGCGCTGTTTGTATGTTGCAGATTCACATACACGGTCCCTTTTATTATTTACAAAAATTTTCATCACAGTTGAGATAAACAGAATTCAGAGTTAAAAAACAAGTCTACCTAGGAAGTGGCAGGATTTGATCTCTGACCCAGAGCCCACGGTTGTAGGTGTTTATCTCCACTTGAAAAAACTGGAGGGCATAGTCTTTCATTTGAACTTGAGCATCTGACCTGAGAGGAAGAGGCTAGGCCATGATGATATGGCTGGACGGTGGTTGAGCAGAGCCAGGACCAAGCAGAGGCCTTCTGACTTGAGGTGTGGGACCCTCCTACTATGCCCTTGACAGGCACGTGGGGTAGCAGAAAAGGGAGGATTTGGGATCCTTCCCATGTCATCACTTAACACTGTGTGACCTTGGACAGGTTCCTTTGCCTCTCTAAGCCTCAGGATACTTATCTGTAAAGTGGGGTATTAATATCAATTTCAGTCTTATAAAGGATTGTTGTAAAGATTAAAAGGAGTAATACCATATGCAAAAACATCTGATGCTGTTCTTTGAAGCCTCAAGCAGAGCCAGGATTCAGACCCAGGCACCAATGCCTCCAAAGGCTGAGAATTCTGTGTGTCCATGACAGCACCTGCAAGCAGATGTCCCAAGCTCCTCTTTTGGGAGAGGGTAGTTTGGGGTTCTGACCCCCATCCCGCAAACCTCTGGCCTCTGGCACTAGGGAGGGAGAGCCTCAGATCTATATCTTAGCCGGGCAGCTGAACTTGCCCTAGTCTGACCGGTTCTGGACTTCCTCTTCCAGGATGTTCCTGCTTTCAGTCTCTCTCACCTCGTAAGATTTCCCAGTTACTGGCCTGGAGACTAGGGTTAAAGCACCTTTGGTCTCTGCTTCAGGAGAGCTGCCAGGTAAAATACAGGGTACCGTTAAATTTGAGTTTCAGAGAAGCAACACAGTTTTAGGATATCCCAAGTATTGCAGGGGATATACTTAATACTAAAACTTAATCTGTTGTTTATCTGAAATTTAAATTTAACTGGGTGTTCTCCATTTTATTTGCTAAACCAAGTGACTCTAGCTTCCAGTCAACCATTCTTCCCACCGTGGCCCCCTGACCTTGAGCCTCAGTTCTAATAATGGCTGAACCTGGTCTGGGACTCGGCTTTGTACCTCGATCTGATAGATGTGTCCCTGTTCCCTGTGCCTGACCCTCCACGTGACAACCTCTTTCCTAGTGTCCCAGGCACCCTGACTTCCTAATTCTCTTGCTGTCCCACTGGCACTGGAGTCTTCCTCCATCTCTTTGCTGGCCACAGACTTCCCTCAGGCCAGCCTTCCGAACAGTGGGACTTCCAGCACCCTGTTCCCTCTGCCTGAAGTGCCCTCTGGTGAAAGTCGCCTGCTGCTGGTCAGCACGTGCTCTTTGGACAGCTTGTTCTCCCTGTTCTACAGGGGGCACACCTCTTGCTAGTCTCGCCCCTCCTTCCTGGCAGTGCTCCTGCCTTGTAAAAAATAACTGTCCTCCCCTATGGAAAAGAGTATGGAAGCTCCTTAAGAAACTAAAAAGAGTTGTCATATGATCCAGCAATCCCACTCCTGGGCATACATCTGGAGAAAACTCTAATTCAAAAAGATACATGCACCCCAATGTTCATAGCAGCACTATTTACAATAGCCAAGACACGGAAGCAACCTAAGTGTCCATCAACAGATGAGTGGATAAAGAAGATGTGGTATACACACACACACACACACACACACACACACACACACACACAATGGAATATTACTCAGCTATAAAAAAGAATGAGGTCTTCCCTGGTGGCGCAGTGGTTGAGAATCCACCTGCCAATGCAGGGGACACGGGTTCGTGCCCCGGTCCGGGAAGATCCCACATGCCACGGAGCGGCTGGGCCCGTGGGCCATGGCCGCTGAGCCTGCGCGTCCGGAGCCTGTGCTCCGCAACGGGAGAGGCCACAGAAGTGAGAGGCCCGCGTACCGCAAAAAAAAAAAAAAAAAAAAAAATTGGGAATTTGGGATAAACCTATACACATTGGTATGTATAAAATAGATAACCAACAAGGACCTACTGTATAGCACAGGGAACTATATTCAATACTTTGTAATAACCTGCAATGGAAAAGAATCTGAAAAAGAATATATATATATATATATATATATATATATATATATATATATAACTGAATCACTTCGTTGTATACCTGAAACTAACACAACATTGTGAATTAAATACACCTCGATTAAAAAAAATGACTGCCCTCCTCTCCCCTGACCTATGCCAAGCTCTAGGTACAGCCAATCTTTGAACTCCAAGAGGGCAGCAATCACATGTTTGAGCCAATATGTACTATATTCCCCATCACCTAACAGCACTAGTCCCATAGTACATTCTTAGTAAATATTTGTTGAGTAAATGAAAATAGAATAGGACACTAAGGCTCTGAGGATAGTCGGACTTTCAATTATTACTATTACAAATAGAAATTGTCCTGAGAGGCAACAGAGGTCTCCAGAATACTGCTGGCTAATTTCTCCTGGGTCACCAGCCCATGGCTCTCTCACCACAAGTATTTTTCATAACCACATACATAAGTGCATAAAAAGTATGTGGTTCTTTTGGCAATAGTGGCTCGACGTGAAAGACATCCCAAAAGACAGAGAAAAGGACAAAGGATGAGAGAACGTCTTGAGTATGATTTAGGCTGCCCCCTCCCGGCAGAATTCTCAGCTCACAGACAGGGTATTTTGTGTCTCCTTTACTTAACAAGCACTCACTCACTGAGGCCTTTAGGGAGCTGTCCTGGGTTAGTCACTTTCTTGCTTTTCCCCCCAGATCCTCTTCCTGCCCTGGCCCTGCCCTCCCCGATCCCCAGCTGTGCACAGAGAAGATGCTTAATGAATGAGGCTGAATTTCAACTCTTGGCTGCCACGTTTCATTCCAGACAAAGAAACCTGGCCTACAGGAAAATGATTAACTGCAGGAATTTTTCTTTTTTAGAGAATAATCCCCTAGAAAGGGCAAAGGGTGGTTCAATCTCAGTTTTTATAACACCACTCAATGGAAGTCTTTTAATTCCAGTAAACAGCAATGAAATCCTATTGATTATCACCAAAAAAGAAAAAGGGAGAAAATGTATAAATTAGGAAAATTTCTCAATTGTGAGTTTTTTTAAGAAAAGAGAGGGGCATTTCATATCAGACATATTTAAAATAAAAAATAAAAATAGGGGCTTCCTTGGTGGCACAGTGGTTGAGAATCTGCCTGCCAATGCAGGGGACACTGGTTCCAGCCCTGGTCCAGGAAGATCCCACATGCCACGGAACAACTGGGCCCGTGAGCCACAACTACTGAGCCTGTGCGTCTGGAGCCTGTGCTCCGCAACAAGAGAGGCCGCGATAGTGAGAGGCCCGTGCACCGCGATGAAGAGTGGCCCCCGCTCGCCACAACTAGAGAAAGCCCTCGCACAGAAATGAAGACCCAACGCAGCCAAAAATAAATAAATAAATAAATAATAAAAATAAAGGAGTTCCCTTAAAAAATAAATAAAAATAAAGAATAAAAAGTTGGCCTAAATAAGCAGCAGGAACATTTGCTTCAAAGGACATGGGACCAAGATCCCAAAGACTTTGATTCAAGTTCTCTCCTTGGTACTTACTGGCTGTGTTGTCTTGATGTCTTTGTACCTCTGTCTTCATCAGTAAAATGAGACTAAAGTTACAATCTTCCCTAACTCACAGGGTCATGATGAGAGGGAAATAAAGCAGGAGATGTACCCACTCCACTCCTTGAGAAGTTGTGCACAGCGGGAGGGGGTGGCAGTGTCCTGCACGTGGAATCTCCCACCTGGGAGGGCCCTCGGGACATTGCCGCTGTGGGTGCCTAGGACACCTGTCACTTCATATCCGACATGTGGTTAAGAAACAAGACTTTGGCAACCCTTTTCAAACCTGGACATCTGCAACCAACCAAATGTTTTAAAACTAAACCTAGTAAACAACGACAAGAATCCTAATAGTGCAGTAATTTATATTTTTGAACTCCCTATCCATTTACCAGGGACCAGCGCTTGATTGCACTATTTCAGTGCTTTTTACAGCTCTACGAGGGGAGTAATTATTATCCCCATGTTATAAATGAGGACAGTGAATCACAGGGAAGTTAAGTAAGGTGTCCAAGTTCCCACAGCTCAACAAATGGTAAAGCACCTTTTCTAATAAATATTACATTTTCTTAACTATCCTGTCTTAAAGTCCCTATATCTTCATTCATTCAACAATTGTTTGTTGAGCACCTGCTGTATGACCATCACTGTGCTAGGCACAGGGAACACTGTGGGGGAGGGGTGCGTGAAACACGCAGTCTCCACCCGAGCAGAGCTCATGGTCCAGCTGTCACTGAACTTGGATTTGGAACCAGGTCTGCTTCTCACACTCAGTTGGGTGGGCAAGGAGAAGGGCAGTCCAGTTCAGCCCCACAGATAAATTGTGGCATCCAAAGGCCACGTGAAGTTCAAGGACTTTTGCAGAATTGACTGTCTATGCACCTAGCTGAGAACCGTAGCTTCCCTGGAAATATTCCTGTTATCCAGTAGTCCACGTGTTGAGGCTGGGATCTGAGTTTCACATCAAATTTATGCTACTTTTGCTTTCCTGATCTAGGGAGCTAAGCTCTACATTATTTCTCAGCTCACAAAAGCCCAAGAATATGTGCTTTGCCACAGTAAATGGTAAGGCATATTTCAATATATTTAAATAGCTAATAGCTGCTAGGGAGGCCAAGGACATTTATTGCTTATTTTTACTCCTTTCCCCCATCTTCTTGTATGGTGTCCTGCCTCTGAATACTAATAAAATTCTGACGAATGAATGAATAAATGACTGAATGAAACAAGTGGGCCAATTGACTTGGCTCCATACAAAGACTGCAGACTCTGCTTCTGACTGTGTCCAAACATTTAATACATAACTAGACTTGTACCCAGGAAGAATCAGATAGAGGATTATGTAGTTGTTTCACTGCAATGGGGGGGAATAAGTCAGAGCAAATAGATCAATAGCCCCCCAAAGTACAGAAAGATTCCAAACCCTTCCCTCTCACAGATTGTCCCTGGACAGTCCCCTCCATTGCCCTGTCTTAAGAACCATCACTCCTTCACAGATGAGCCCCGAATCTGTTCTAACCCTATGACCTTTCTTCTCAGCCCCAGTGCACATGTCAACTTGCCTCCTGGCCATCTCCCCATGAACAGGCCACAAGCACCGTAGACTCCGTAAGAACCAGCCTCAACACTTAAGACAGCACCCCACCTCCAACCAGCATCTCCTTCCGCATTCCCTGCCATAGTAGATAGACCATTAGTTCTGTAGAACAAAGAATGAAAAACAGAACAGGGCTTCCCTGGTGGCACAGTGGTTGGGAGTCCGCCTGCCGATGCAGGGGACGCGGGTTCGTGCCCCGGTCCGGGAAGATCCCACGTGCCGCGGAGAGGCTGGGCCCGTGAGCCATGGCCGCTGAGCCTGCGCGTCCGGAGCCTGTGCTCCGCAACGGGAGAGGCCACAACAGTGAGAGGCCCGCGTACCGCAAAAAAAAAACCAAACAAAAAACAGAACAAAGTTCACATGTATTTAGCACTTGTGTTCCATGCTCTATCTTACCACAATCAAAGGTCTTTTTTACAGATGAGAAAACTGAAGTAACTCACCCCCAGTCACAGCACTAGTTAAGTGCAGGAGTTAGGATTCAAGTCAGTGCAGTCCAGCTCCAGAGCCCAATGGGTAACCACTGGACTATCCCTCTGCCCAGGCACCAAGCTGGGCATTCTTTGTCTGCAACCCCACACCGGTCATTTCTCTGCCTTCTTCTGCTCTGCTCTGGGCATCAGGAGGCTGACCTCTAGGTACCATGCCATCTGGGCTCCCCTGCCCTCTGGCTGAAGGTTGGGCATGGCAAGGGGAGATAAAAAGGTTGGAAGGAAGAATGGTCGGGATATTTGCCCCCTCATCCTACCTGCTTCCTCCCAGCCTCGCTCTGTACTGGCAGGGGCTGAATTCTAAGGTGACGACTCCTCCATGGGTCTGGTGGCACCATGTCCTCGCCTTGCTCCTGAGGCCCAGGGGTAGTAATAACTCCCTACTGTGCTTTGTCCCTGGGAGGCTTCTCCAGAGTTGCTGCTTCCCTTCCCCCCTGCTCACACCTCTGTAAAGTCCTTGCCTTCTCTTTCCCACTGGTATCCATTCAGATTCCAAACCTCGATGTCACCTACTACGGCCTCTCCCTCGCATCCCGCCCCCTCTCCCAGCGTTATGAAGGCCTGTGAATTCCACCCTTGGAGTGTCTCCAGTATTTGGTTCATCCTCTCTATTCCTACTGATCTTAGACTATCCCATTATCTTCCTGCCTGGCCTCCCTGCATTCAGGCTCTTATGTCTTCGGTGTACCTTCCACAACAGTGAGAGCCCTCCGCACAGAGCCCAGATTCACTCTCCTAGTTGCCTCTTCAAAGCCCTTCAATGGTTCCCTAAAGCCCAGAGAATAAAACCAAATTCCTAAGCCTAGAGCAGGTCTTGTTCAGTTTTGTATTTCTCTGGGGGCCTTGCCTATATTCGATACATGTTGTGTTGAGGGAAGACAGTGTGATCATTACTTGTGTAGCTGCAAAAAGTGTAATAGCACAGGAACACAGGGCTGTGGTGAGAGCAACCTCAAAGATTTTATCACCTCAACCCGTGTTGTAATCCCAGGATGAGCTGCTTCAAAAACTCTTCCCGCCTCATCTATTTTGCCCTTGTTGCCAACTTAAGAGCTTCATCACACACGGTAGGGTTTCAGGTCACTCCTTCCACACAGGGAGGCCGGACTGTGGATGGTTAGGAACATGGGCTGGAGCCAGGCTCCCTATGCCCACCTCCTGCTCTCTGTTTGTACTTAAGCAAGTTACTGAATCTTTTGAAGTCTACTTTCTTCTCTGTAAAACAGGGGTAACAGTAGCACCTACTGCACAGGATTCTGAAGGGCTTAAATGTCATGATACTTACAAAGTACGAAGCATGGTACTAAGAACAAAGTAAGCCTTCAAAAATGTAAGCAGGTATTACCATCCACCCCAATATAAAACAGGCTTATTCCATTACATATTAGTCTGTCTACTGTACAAACTATGTACGTAGAGCAGTGTTGTACGTAGAATATTTTATTTAAGCACCCACCCCCAATGCTGACATGTATTATTAGCCCTGTATTGCAAAGGAGGAAAGAAACATGTAGAGAAGTTATGTGTCTTGCTTGAGGTTACGCAGCAAGTAAGTGCTGGAGTCAAGGCTGGAATTCATATTCTGCTTTAGAAATGCACTGTTATATGTACTATATTCTACGTACTATGATGTCCAATCAAAGGTCAGATCATTTTTCAAACCCTAGCTCAAATTATCCATCCTCCACGAACTCTTCCTTAATTCCTTGGGAAGGATTCACCCATCTTTTTCTGCAGTCCAGAAGCTCCCCCATTACAGACCTACTCAGGTTAACTGAATTTAGTTTTGTGTTATCCTTGGAAATTCACACTTGTGGCTCCTTTGCTAAACTCTGCATGCCTTGAGGACATAACTGCTGTCATATTCATCTGTGCAGTCTCAGTGACCATCTCAGTACCTTGCATAAGGTAGAGAGGAAAACAGGAAGGCAATACATGTGCAGTAGGATTTATCAGTCAGGATAAACCAGTTATGTTTCAGTAATAAACAATCCCCCAAATCCTAGCGGCTCTTTCAAACACAGAGGTTTACTTCTTACTCATTTAATTTTCTCCTTGCAGGTTAATCAGACCTCTGCTCCATGTCACCTTTACTTTGGGAACCTGGCTGAAGGAGCAGCCCCTGGCTCCATTATTGACAGTCTCATGGAAGATAGATGAAGAGAAGATGGCAGAAGACACACCAGCCTTTGAAGCTTTAGTTTGGAAGTGATACACATGCTTCCAGACACATCTCAGTGGTCAAGGCAAGTCCCGTGGCCGCTCCTGATGTCAGGGGCAGGAATGTAACTGTCTTCCAGAGAGGGGCTTTGATTATGGAGGAACAGAAGTCTGACTTATCAGACGGAGCAAACAGTGAATCTGGAAACCAGCTCCATTTAGAAGGGAACAAATAGCTAGTTACTGAAGACCTGCTATGAGGCTGGAAGTATCTTGTATGTTCAACACGGAATCCTCATTCACATGCACACACACCAATATATCCCTGGGGATGCAGATCATCACTTCAGTTTACAGATGAAGAATCCAAGACTATAAGAAGTTAAGAAAATACATTATGTTCATGCAGGCAGTAAAGCAGTTGGACCCAGATTTGACTTGAGTCTAAGTAACTCCAGAGCTCACATTCTCTTAAATAACACTGTTCTCTTTGGTTTTTGAGGTTTCTAATTAGAAAATATCACTCTTCCTACAAGAAATGGAGTAAATTCTTACTACTTGAGGTGTCCTCCCTGAAACAGCAGTATTGGTATCATTGGCTAGACACGCAGACTCTCAGGCTCCCCCAGATCTTCTGAATCAGAATCTGCATTTTAACAGGATCTCAGGTGATCTGAAGGCATATTCATATTTGAAAAGCGCTGATGAAGCTACCAAAGGAAAATGAAGGCATTCTTTTCTGACTCTACTGGAATCAGGGAGCAGGGGAGAGCTGTCCCTCAAGCCTCCTAGTCACAAGTGGCTGGTGCCACACAGCATTGAGAGCCTCATCATGTTAATTTTGTAGAAACAGGAGAAAAGACACAGAATCTGCTACCTTGTACCCACGTGGAAGCAGTGTTAACAGGCACTGCTGAAAGCCCATGACCTTCTGTGAACCTTCCAACACTTTTCTCACCACTCACTCGTTCATTAACCAAGGGAACATTCTTTTGTGTGCCTGCTACACACCAGGTACTATGACAAGCACTGGCACGTGACAAGGGTCCTTACCCTCCGTTGGCTTACTGTTTAGTGGAGGGGGACAGACATGCAAATAGATACTTATGGTACAGCGAAAGTGGGGTTCACCCAAGTGTAAGCAGTGTGCTTTGAGATCGCAGAAGAAGGCACTATGGAATGTCTTGGGGGGGGTCAAGGAAGGCTTCGTGGAGAAGGCAGTCATTAAGGTGTGAATAGGCACTTACTATGCAAGGGCTCCAGAGAGCCAGGTAGCTTTCAGGCAGCGACCAGCAGTTTGGAGACTACGGAGGCAGCAAAGAAATACTCGGTGTGGCTGGTGCTTGGGGTTGGAAGGAAGAGGGGTGAGGTCTTCTTCTACAGTTCTACTGTTCCCAGGTAGAACTTCTCAAAGGCCCAAGTGTCAGAGCCTGAAGGGATGGGCAGCCAGAGGATTCAGAGGAATAGGCTCTGGGCAGGAATGAAGCACCGGGTCAGCCTCCTCTGGACCTCTTGGGTTTGACCACCTGCAGGCTTAGATCCCACCTTGTTTCTGAGCTAATCCAGAGTAGGGCACATAGCATTTTCGGTGGGACATATAAGTCAATTATTTTAATATAGGTCACTTTAACAGACAGATTGGTTTAACGTCATGTGATTTTATTTTCAACTTTTTTTATTGTAGCCAGGTCATGGAAGCAACCTAAATGCCCATTGACAAAAGAATGGATAAAGAAGATGTGGTACATACATATACAATGGAAAATTACTCAGCCATAAAAAGGAATGAAATTGGGTTACTTATAGAGACGTGGATGGACCTCGAAACTGTCATACAGAGTGAAGTAAGTCAGAAAGAGAAAAACAAGTATCGTATATTAATGCATATATGTGGAATCTAGGAAAATGGTACAGATGAACCGGTTTGCAAGGCAGAAATAGAGACACAGCCATAGAGAACAAATGTCTGGACATCAAGGGGGGAAAGGGGTGGTGGGATGAATTGGGAGATTGGTATTAACATATATACACTAATATGTATAAAACAGATAACTAATGAGAACCTGCTGTATAGCACAGGGAACTCCACTTCATTGTACAGTAGAAACCAACACAACATTGTAAAACAACTATACGCCAATTTAAAAAGAAAGAAATAAAAACCAAAAACATTTTTTATTAAAGTATAGTTGACTTACAGTGTTGTGTTAGGTGTACAGCAAAGTGATTCAGATATATATTATATATATATATATATATATATATATATATATATTCTTTTTCAGATTCTTTTCCCTTATAGGTTATTACAAAATACTGAACATAATATAATGTAATTTTAGTTTAATATTAATATAGATATACAGATAAATAAAATGAAAAAACTGCTGGGAGGTCAGGGAAAGATTGCAGGAAGATGTGATAAGTGAGTTGAATTCTAAAGGAATATGAGTTAACTGGATAAAGAAGAGAAAGGGGATTGAAAAAGTGGGAGTGGAGATCAAGGTAGAGGGCAGGTCAGGTAGGGCACAGTGAGGGCAAAGGCCCCTCAAAGCAAGCGTGATGGCTGCAAACTCACATGGCAAGAATATGAAGTTGGAGGTCCTGCCTCTTGCATGGTCCCTTTGCATCTTAAGATTCCATGATTTCCTCAGCTCAAGCCATGAAATCCATTTCCCTTCTAACCCTACCCCGCCCATCCTGTATCCCCATTAGGGCTCCAGGCCCTGGGATTCCCAGAGGTAAGGACAAAAGGAGCATTGCTGGCCACACAGAGCATCAGGACTGCGTGGACCAGAAGGGGAGAGAGCTGCTGAAGTGTGATGCTGGGGGCGGGAGTGGGGGGCAGAGAGGCAGGCCGTGGATGAGACAGCTCTGGAGGCACCGAGGGGTCAGAGGACCTAGTCATCTGTCCTCAAGCCTCCTAGTCACAAGTGGCAATGTAGGTGCCCCTGGATAAGAAGACAATTAAAGTACAATTAACCTCCCTGAACTGCGGTTCTGAGCGCATGTCAGATAGACATTTGGAGATCATTAAATATGGGGGTGGTTGAGTGGAAAGGGCTGCAGGGTGAGGGCAGAGGGAGAAGATCATTTCTCTGAAGCCATCACTATCTTTGGGGGTTCTCTGTCACAACCAGTCCCCAGTGTGGATGGGGTAGGAGACCACTGCATGGGGGAAGCAGAGGGACACAGAGCGCTTTCTTTCCCGTCCCTCCAACCCCTCCTCCCCAAGCCTGGCCTCAGGAATAAATGCAGCAGCTGCAAATTCATGTTGCTGAGTACAAATGCTTCCTGAGTGGAGAGGGGATTGGAGAGAACCTACTCTTGACAGCTGCCTCCTAGGAGCTCACTCAGTTTATTAAATTAGCAGGTTCCTCTCTTGTGGCGAGGGCACCAGAGAATGAAATACCAGATGGATCAGTTTCATGGAATCTGAGACTGATAAACTTTCAGAGCTGGAAGGCTCCTTGGAGAGCACCTGGTTCAAGCCCCCTCATTTTTCAGATGAGGAACCTGCAGCCCAGAGATAGGCAATAACTTCCCTAAAGTCACAGTTGCTACTTGAAGCTCAAAACTAAGAAGCACCAAATGATGGAAGGGGAATTCTCTGCATAATTTATCTCTTCTGCATATTTAGTGTTACACTGAATTTACTTTTGATAAGGAGTACCTGCAATCTCAGAGGTAATTTACCGTGAAAGATAATTCTTAAGATTTCCCATCATTATTAACACTGACTTGAATTAGGTTGCATTTTATATTGGAACATGGGTTTAATTTAACCCACGGCAAACAAATCTCTTAGCTAAAAAAAAAAAAATCTCCTTTCCACAATGAGAAGGCAGCGTGGCTGCTTACAGAGATAATACTACGTGAGTTGAAATTCCTTGCCTACATCTGCCTTTTCAATCAGATTTTCACACCTGTCTTTAAAATCTTCATCACTGCCCATTGTTAGGCTGGGCACCTCGGAACAGGTCATCAGTTGTCACTGCAGCACAGATGTGACAAAAGCCCAACAGATGAGAGAAGAGTTAGCTAGACTCAACCTGAGTTCATGAACATCAGGTGATGGGCTCCATGTTAAACCCTGAGGATGCAAAGGTCAGAGTCAGACCGTTAGGGCTCACTCCACCAGGAGCTCACCCCCGCACCAGCACTGGCCGCCTTAATGCAGATCAGAAAAGGGGGATGGAGAAGGGCGATGTCTCCCAAACAAATGTAACTTTCTTCCAGCATTTGCCTAGAGCCGGACTCACCCCAGGGTGTGGCCACCTCCCATGACCCCAGTATGGAGCTCACATTTCTTCTTCTAAAGGTGCACTGTCCAATATGGTGGACACTAGCCACAGGTGGCTATTTAAATTAATGTTTAAAAATAAAATTCAGTTTCTCACTCTCCCTAGCTACACTTCAAGTTTCCAATGGCCACCTGTGGCTGGTGGCTACCATATTGGACAGTGCAGGTTTAGAACATTTCCATTATTGCAAAGAGTTCTATTGGACACTGCTGGCCAAAGGGCTGGCTTTGTTTGGGTAGTTCTCTCTTCTCCAGGGAGAGATCATTCTGCCTAAGAGATGTGAGAAAGAGGTCAGGAGGTCATTAGATATATGCATTAGAACGGCTTCTGCTGGGAACAGGGTAGGCAAGGGTAGCTCTCCGTTTGCTGACCCCAGGGTCTGGTATAACTCGAACCGACACCCATTCTGACGATATTTCTCCAAACGATATTGGGGTAAACCCTCAAACTGTGTATGTCATCTGCATTTCCTCAAAAGCCTTACCAAAGTCTTCTATTGCAGCTGAATTCTATCCAATATCTAGGATGTGAGATAATGGTGTTAACCAACATTCGTCATGTGCTCACCATATGCTACCACGGTGCTAAGCACTTTCAAAGCAACCCTCCACTTGCTCCTCAAGAATCCCGCGCTTACAGTACGCAGGTGAAGAAGTGGAGGCCCAGTAAAGACCCTGCCCATGTTCACCCGCCAATGAGGGGGGAGTCAGGAATTGGACCCAGGTAGTCTGCTCCAGACCCTGAGTCTGAACCACCAACTGTGCTGTTTTCTACAAGTTGACCCTAGCCCTGGCCCTACCCCTTGCTGAGTATTTCCTGGAGGAAAGACACTTAAACACTTCAATTCTCATTTAGCCCACCCATCCAATGGGGGAACCTACTTTCCACTCTTTACAAGAACTCTCTGAGGGTCAGATGAAAGGGTTTGGTGGGGAAAGGGCTTTGTGAACTTTCAATACCCATCTGAGTGTCAGGGACCATAGTAAAAAAAAACAATAACAAAAACAAAAACTGATTGTTGACACTGTCCTTCAGGTCTGTACTATTTGGGCTGAAGAATCACCTGGGAAGCTTGTTAGATATGCAGCCTCTTTGGCCCCATCCCAAGCAACTCAGACTGTGTGTAGGTCCGGGGTACAGGGGTCTTCATTTGTAACAGTGCCTCAGGGAATCCTCGGGCTTCTCTGCAAAATGCTGATTTTAGGTCTCCAGCTTTGGGGCCCCAATGATCCATATATACGTGGGCTAGAGCAAAACAGAAACTTTTTAACGGAGAACCTCTGTCCTGCTTCGTGGAGAGGTGGGGTGGCGGGCTCTCCAGATGCCCTAATAATCCTTAATTTTCAAAGGCAGGTGCCCATCTTATCCTGTGCTGGGCTGAACAGAGGGGACTGCTCCCAGTGGGCACCAGAGGGCATCCCCTGGCGCTTTCAGAGGGGAAGGCCAGTCTGCTCTCCTTATCATTCAAGTCTTCCCGGGAACTCACTTGGGAGAAACAGAAGACTGTCTAAAACATACATCGTCTTTCCATTTCTATTTCCCCTCAGCCTTATTGAGGTAGAATTGGCATATAATACTGTATAAGTTTAAGGTATGCAATGTGATGCTTTGATATGCATGTGTATTGTGAAATGACTATGATAAGGTTAGTCAACACCCCCATCACTTCACATAATTACTTGTGTGTGTGTGTGTGTGTGTGTGTGTGTGTGTGTGTGTGTGTGTGGTGAGAACATTTAATTCCTTAGCAACTTTCAAATATATAATACAGTATTGTTAACCGTAGTTACCATACTGTTCATTAGATCTCAGAACTTATTCATCTTACAACTAGATTTTGTACACTTTGACCAAAATCTCCCCCATTTCCACCAACCCCCAATCCCTGGCAACCACCATTCCTCTCTCTGTTTCTAGGAATTTAGCTTTTTCTAGATTTCACACATAAGTCTCTGTGTGATTTAGTTCACTTAGCATGATGCCCTCAAGGTCTATCCATGCTGTGGCAGGATTATCTTTGTGGTTGAATATATATATACATACATATATATAATTTTCTCTATTCATTCATATTATCAATGGACACTTGTTTGCTTCCATGTTTTGGCTATTTGAAGAATTTAATAGAGAGCTTCAACAGCAAACTCAGTCAAGTAGAAGAAAAAAATTAGCGAACCAGAAGGCAGGTCATCTGCAATTATCCATTCAGAAGAGCAAAAAAAAAAAAAGAAAAAGAATGAAAAAGAGTGAAGAAAGCCTTTGTGATTTATGAGACACCATTAAGAGAAGTCATCTATGCATTACTGGAGTCCCAGAAGAAGAGAGGGATAAAGGGAGAGAAAGCTTATTTAAAGAAGTAATGGCTGAGAACTTTCCAAATCTGGGGAGAGATTTGGATATCTGAGTTCATGAAGCTCATAGATCCTCCTGAAATTTTCACCCCAAACGATATTCTATGAGACATATTATAATAAAACTGTCTAAGATCAAAGACAAAGAAAGAATGTTTGAAGCAGCAAGAGGAAAAAAATTCCTCACATACAAGGCAACCCTCATGAAGCTATCAGTGGATTTCTCAGCAGAAACCTTGCGCACTAGGACAGAGCGGGATGATATATTCAAAGTGCTGAAAGAAAAAGTCTGCCAAACAAGACTACTTTACCCAGCAAGTTGTCCTCCAGATGCGGAGAGATAAAGCCTTTCTCAAACAAACAAAAGCTGAGGGAATTCATTACCACTAGCCCTGCCTTACGAGAAATATTGCACAGAGTTCTTCAAGCTGAATTGAAGTGATGCTTGTTAATAACATGAAAACATGAAAATATAAAACACATAGGTAAAAGTAAGTTTATAGTCAAATCCAGAATACTCTAATACTGTAATACAGTGGTGTATTAACTACATAACTCTAGTATAAGGGTTAAAGGACAAAAGTATTAAAAATAACTATAACTATAATAATTTGTTAATGGATATATACTATAAAAAGGTAAATTTGACATCAAAAACATAAAACGTGGTGGGAGTATAAAAGGGTAGAATTTCTGCACACAATTGAAGTTGTCATCAACTTAAAATAGGCTGTTATATCTGTAAGATGCATTATGTAAGCCTCATGGTAACCACAAAGCAAAAACCTACAGTAGATACACAAAAGACAAAGAGAGGAGAATCAAAGCACACCACCACGGAAAATCATCAATTCACAAATGAAGACAGCAAGAGAGGAAGAAGGCAATAAGAGACCCAAAAACTAGTCAAAAAAGTATAAAATGGCATTAGTATGCCCTTACCTATCAACTTTTACTCTAGATATAAATGGATTAAATTCTTCAATCAAAAGGCATAGCATGGCTGAAGGTATTAAAAAAACAAGACCCACCTATTTGCTAACTACAAGAGAGTCACTTCAGCTTTAAGGACACATATAGGCTCAGAGTGAAGGGATGAAAGAAGATATTCAGTGGAAATAAAAACCAAAAGAGAGCAGGGGTGTCTATACTTATATCAGACAAAGTGGAATTTATATAAAAAACTACAACAAGAGACAAAGGTCATTATATAATGACAAAGGGGTCAACTCATCAAGAAGATATAACAATTGTAAATATATACGCATCCAACAATGCAGCACCTAAATATATTCCATTCTCTAAGATGTTCTCTATCTCATTCTGGTCAGCCCATCAGAGGTGAGCTTAAATGGCATAGTTTTGACTGCTTGTTGAGAGGTTTTTCCTAAGTTGCACCTTGGCATTGAGTCTTTGACTGCTATAAGAAAAGATGCTATAGAGAAACTCTCTCTTGAATATACTTAAGGGATGCTACTGAGTAGACTACACCATAACATTTTTCCCCTTCTGAGGACCAATGGGGGAAATTTCTCTCAGGTTCCAGGTCCAGGAAAACCTGAGCTTCTCTTGAGCAACGGCCTTGAGTTTATTTCATAGACACTGAGGTTTAAAAGTTATCAAATTCCACTTTCCCCTCTTGTGTCAGCTATTATGAAGCAAAAAGCAAATTTGCTACCCACCTCCAGCAAGATGTTAAGGCCTATGAAACCCATACAACTAACCCCACTCCTGCCTCGGTGGGTTTTTATTTACTTGCTTATTTATTTTAATGAGCTATGAAGACTTAACTAAAGAATTCAAGGGGGAGGGTGAAGAAGGGGGCTCACAGTGCACATCGTACAACAAAACAAATCACAACTTCTCTATTAGGCATTCCTCTATCCTCTTGTCCCTCTCCCTGGAGCTATTAAGTGGCGATTTAATTTCTCTGCCTTTATTTTTCTTTTGCTTTGGCATCTTCATATACCATTTTGCCTTCTTATATTGCATGCAATTTTTTAATCTGCTTCAAAAAAGTTTCTTTTAATGAGCCATGCAATTTCATGAATCTTTGCCTAGAATAGTTATTAATTATCCATTGGGTGCCTGGAATTGTTCTAGGTTTGGGGGCAACAGTAGTGAATAAGCTAGACAAGTTTCTTGTAACAGCATGCGCATTGTACTTGCCATCTGGGAAACAGAAATGAGCCAGGAAATAAATAAATAAATAATGTAACTTCACGGAGTGGCCAGCTTTGTAAAGGAAAGCGGAAAAGGTGATATGATAGCAAGAAACTAGGAAGAAGAAACATGAGGTAGGGTGGGAGATAAGGCCTTTCAAGGAGATCATAGTTGAACTGAAGTCTAAATGTGGAGGTACCTGCCACTCAGAGATCTGGGATGAGTATTCTAGGCAGAGCAACCAGCTAGTGCAAAGGCCCTGAGGCAGTGACGAGCACGTTGGAAGAATGTTTGTGACCACGTGGTAACCTCTAGTCAGCTTTTTAAACCCTTCTCACTACTATCTCCTTTCTCATTTAAGTGATCTCCATCACTCTCTGCATTATTCAAAGACAAGGTCAACCACTCTATGGCTGTACTACTATACCTGTGCAATCCACACTGAACTGTACATGTCTACTTACAAGCATGCCTTCTCCACCAGATATGAGCGCCTGAGGTGTCCTTGGGTAGGAAGGAAGAAGTATCTTCCTTCTCTCCAGCACAGTCCCGGCACATAGAAAGCACATGGTTTGGGCTTCCCTGGTGGTGCAGTGGTTAAGAATCCGCCTGCCAATGCAGGCGACACGGGTTCGAGCCCTGGTCTGGGAAGATCCCACATGCTGCGGAGCAACTGGGCCCATGCGCCACAACTGCTGAGCCTGCGCTCTAGAGCCCGCAGGTCACAACTACTGGGCCCATGTGCCACAACTACTGAAGCCTGCATGCCTAGAGCCCGTGCTCTGCAACAAGAGAAGCCACCGCAATGAGAAGCCTGCACACCACCACGAAGAGTGGACCCCGCTCCCTGCAACTAGAGAAAGGCCACGCGCAGCAATGAAGACCCAACACAGCCAAAACTAAAATAAAACAAAAAATAAATAAATTAAACAAAAAAACAGCAAACCGTTTTTAAAAAGAAAAGAAAGCACATAGTTTTATTTTTCAAGATAAGCCTTTGCTAAGTTGAGAAGGGAGGCAAGGCTCACACTCGAGCCAGATCTACAGGTGCTGCTCTAAGGTACATTTCTCCCATTTGCAGAGCCACAAGCTGCTTGTGCTCTGCTTATGACCTGAAGAGATGGACAGCAGAGAACCAGCTGCCTCAGTGGCACAGCCAGCCTCTGGGAGGAGGGAGCCCGCTGCTTCCTTCCTCTGAAGAGCTCCTTCTGGGAAAGGAATGACTCTTACAGCTGTACTGGATTTCCCTGCAAGGTTTGTGACCCAATTGAAAGTTACGGGGCTTTTATTAATTATAATAAACACCAATTTCATTACACTTCAACTTCCAAAGAAATTACATCCTGTGGAAAGGAAATAAAATGTTAGTTTTGTGCTAACGCCAGGCGCACGTTAACTGGCTAGGTACCGTGCTCATCATGGCTGCTCAGCTGGAAGGGGCATTTTGGAAGGGAGAGCCTAAGGGCCTGTTTCCAGAACTTAAACCCATTTGGCCAAAAGCAACGGAAATGAGCTGTGCTTCCACACGTGGCTTGCAGGATCTCTTCCTTTACGAGGGTCTATGTTGGGTAATGTACTTTGGGCCCTAAGCCCTGAGTTGTGACCTGTCTGTGTCTTACTTGCTGTGTGATCTTAAGTAGTGATACTGCTTCTCTCTGAGGCTTGATAGCCTCATCTTAAAAATAAAGACTGGAGGGCTTCCCTGGTGGCGCAGTGGTTGAGAGTCCGCCTGCCTATGCAGGGGACACGGGTTCGTGCCCCGGTCCGGGAAGATCCCACATGCCGCGGAGCGGCTGGGCCCGTGAGCCATGGCCGCTGAGCCTGCGTGTCTGGAGCCTGTGCTCCGCAACGGGAGAGGCCACAACAGTGAGAGACCCGCGTACCGCAAAATAAATAAATAAAGACTGGACCTAGGTCAGGTACAGCAAGTAGAGTTTATCTCCTGTGGCAATTCCAGGGTATAAAATATGGTCACCTAAAAAGCTATTTTGAGAAGGATTCTGAAATTTCATCCAGGATTTCTGGGAAAGGGCAGTATGATCAATTAACAATATCAGTCAGGGGCAAAATCCAGGAGGGTAGCCAGACACAGGGGGCAAAATCCAGG
>NW_021703786.1:56711115-56839343 GCF_005190385.1 Monodon monoceros
CAAAATCCAGGAGGGTAGCCAGACACAGGGGGCAAAATCCAGGAGGGCAGCCAGACACAGGGGGCAAAATCCAGGAGGGCAGCCAGACACAGGCTGGCTATTCACTATTTAGGGGACAGCTGATGATCTCGAAGTCCATTCTAGACTTCTATATTTTAATCTAAGCCTGTGAAGCCAGTTAGTAGCAGACCCAGGATAAAAATCTCGGGATTCTGGATTCTTAGTCTGGAATTCTTATCTACAAAATATGGTGCTGTAAGGATTCGGTGATGCTACATATGATATGCCTTTTGCAGTAGAAGACACTCAATAAATCTTTTTCCCATTCCCATCCTACCCTGAGCTCATAAAACCATGCCGACTGGTGGCCCTCTCCATTTGGTGTGGGTTTTGGAGAGCTTCCTCTCCCAAAGCCTCACCTTAGTCAATGTCACGTACGTGGGTTTTGTCAGCTACATCCCCTTTGAGCAAAACTTACAGCCCCATTTATTCCTTAAGGAATATTTTATTTTAAAGCTGCTTGATTTTAGGTTTTTATTGTTATGGACTTTCCAACTCTTTGCTACTTTTGTTTTTGCTGGGAAATGGAAACTGTTTTGACACTTCTGGGATGATGGGGTTTGATGAGCCCCCTAAGGGGGTGGAGGATTCAGCAACTTTGTGCAATTGCTTCCTGCCAGATGTGAAATTAAGCTTCTGGGTACAAACCCAGAGTACATTTGGATGGTGGGTGGGAGAGTCTGCTGGGGCTCTGGAAGCAGAGAAGGGAGGGAGACCAAGAGAAGTCGTGTGTGTATATGTGTGTGTATGTGTGTGCTCGCACGTGTGCGTGTGTATGCACATGCATGCACACTGGACCTCATGATGTCCATTATTACATATTTCTGAGGACAGAAGAGATACCAGCAGAGCGAGTTGTGCCCTCCTGGCTGCTCTCACCTCTCACCTGGTGCCACCATTAGGAGAGTCACACTGACATCACCGCGTGGTTAAGAGGCCACATTTGGAGTTATTCAGACCTGAGTTTGAATCCACGCTTCAACACTCACTAGCTGTGTGAACTTGGGCAAGTCCCTTAATTTCAACGGTCCTCAGTTTCCTCATCTGTAACATGGGGTTAATCTTAGTGGAGTGAATAATCAATTGATGTTTGTCACGTGAGTGGATGAGAAATGCTATATTCAAGACATCTTGGCTATTGACTTAGGGTCAGCTTAGTGCCAAGTCACTGCATGACAATGGACAAGACACTGGCCCTTGTTGGGCTTCAGTCTTCCCGGCAGTTCACAAGGGAGGGGGACTGGTAAACTCCCAGGCCCTTCCAGTTCTGAGTGTTGGCATGAATGGTAAACATCGTCTGAACTCCTGGAATGCACAGAGCACTGTGATAATGCTTTCTGCTACCCGTCCTGTAATTCTGTCCCATATCGGAAAAGGTCAGGCTCTGGTATTGGACTCCTGGGTTTTATGTCCAAGCTCTGGGCTTTCTAAATGCATGGCTTTGAGCAAGAAGTTGAGACCCTCCACTCCTCTACTTCCCCAAATGAGTAAGTGGGGTTAGTGGCAATGTTATGGCAAAGGACTGAATGTTTCCTCCAAGCCATGTGCTTACCCCTTGCCTGGCCACCGGTAAGTACTGAAGCAGTGGGTACCACTTGCAGGAAAGACCCCCACTCACGGGAGACTGGGCTTCTTTTAAAAAAGGATGGAGCCAAAACTGGCCCTTAGGAGGCTGCCTAGTTTAGTGAGGGCCAACAGGCAAAGAGTTCTTTGAATGCCTTCATAATTCAGGCATGGTTGAAACCTGGATATCTTCCTAGGCTGAGTTTGTCCCGGTGGGGAATCTTCTCTGATTACCCTCCATGGTGCTGTGGACCAGTGTCTATCCCACATGCCCTGAAATATTGGTATTCTTTTAAAATCATGTCATAAGAGGCAGAAGAGTGGTAAGGCAAGAACACGGATTTCAGGCCCCGAAAAACCTGAATTCAAAATCCGAATCCGCCTCTTGCTAGGTGCATGACTTTGCAGCAAAGACACTTAACTTCTCTGAGCCTCAGTTTCTTCATCTGTAAAATGGAGACAATGGTAGCTGCCCTGGCAGGGTCGTTATGAGGATTGAATGAAATAAAAAATGCAAAGTACTTAGCCTATAGAAGGTACTCAATGAGGAACAATATTTTTCAAATGTGAATGTGTTGCTGTATTTATATAGTTATCTTACCTACCTCTAATTGCCTCTAGGCAAGGGGGCTATTGGTTTGTACTCTTTCTGATTTCTCTTTCTGCCTGAGGGTAGAGGGTAGAAGGCAAACGAATGGGTGAGCAGGAGCTCTACTTAACCTGTCTTTGGGCCAAGACTGTGTTTCTCTCCTTGGTCCAAAGGTTTCTTCCCCTAGGACGGCATCTTGCAAGCCAGTGCAGAAATGGGACTCATTTCCGCAATATTCCTCCTGTTTCCCATCACGAGCTTTATTTTCCCCACCCGTTCAACCCACTTTATCAGATGTTTTCTTTGGGGGAATCTTCCCTCCCGGTCAGGCCAAGTTCTGATTCTGCATATGCAGAAAGTCAAGTGACTCTGGCACAGCCAGGGGATGGATCTTCATCGTTACTCCTCAGCTGTGCAGTGGACACAAAATACTGACAGAGGAGGATAGGCAGGGTCTACACACTTGGCCCACAGGGGCTCAGAGCTCCCAGAGGATGCATTAGCCCAATGGTCCGGTTCCTGTCAGGGGCTCTCTGTGGCTTGGTGGGTACTGTAAGGGTTCCTCTCTGGCTTCAGAAGTGGCTCCAACCTCACCGCGACAGAATCTCGGCTCTCTGGGCATCTCACCAGTCTGAATCCTCTCTGGGCTAATGGGTACCATTTATGATATGGGAAACAGTTTACCTCCTAGATTACAATCCACACTGTCACTTGTGACCCTGGTCTACTAGATCTCAGCATAGGAGTCAATGCTCCCGTTGTTTTCCGAGGGGCTGGCGCCCCCTGGGGTTGTACGTGGTGGCCCTGGCCCTCCCTATTGTTCACCCCGTGCTGCTCTCTGCAAGCTCCCAGAGCAAGGCACACCCTCTTGTTAAAGGGTGATTGGAGGACATCCAATCCTGAAATAAATCAGATGCTAATAAAGGGTGGCTCTTTTGTCCTACCGAATTGGGGCCTTGGGATGGACGGGTGGAGGCTCTGGGATTATGAAGTTTGACTGAAGCTCCCCAGGTGATGCTGATGGGCAGGCCCACTGGAGAGCCAGTGTCATACCATGTTAAAGGGATATTATCACTTAGCGGGTTATCTGCACGTGTGGCCAGGAGAAGGACGTTGAAAAGGAGGAACTTTGGAGAGAAACATGAGCTGTTATTCTGAGTATTGAGCGTCAAGATGAGACACACTCAGAGACGATTTCCTCTTTCCAATGTCACTGATATTCTGTGCAGCATCTATCAAATGCCCTTTTGTTGCTCCAGGGAAAAAGGTGATTTTGCCCAAAAGCCTCTCCCTCTCTCCCTACCTGCCTTTTCACATTAAACTTCATATTGTGGCAACTCATCCCACCATACTTTGTGCTGCTCAAGGACGAACAGCATCTCTTAACCAGCTTTGTGCTACCATGACGTAGTATAGCATCTGCTCCGTGGCGGTATGTAACAAATGGGTTTGAATTGAATAAAACGTGTCTTTATCCAGCTCTTTTAATTGGCTTAAACTGGAGATCAAGTTTGAAGCCATTTACAACACACAGAAGTCACGGCTATAAAGTAGGAAAACTGCTTTTGTGATAAATGCACCCATAACGCGTTAAAGCATGTTGCATTTCAAAACTACCTCCTTGGAAAGCTACACGCTATGTTCAACGATATTGCTTTCACTCAAATGCATCTGAAATTCTAGTTTCATGGCTATTGTCTGGTAGCTGAAGGGCTGGGCTGGGGTCTGACTGGGCTGGAGCCTATGGATGGGGGAACCCACCAGTGGCTAGAACCCAGCCCCGTCAATGCAATTGTGGGAAGGCTTCTGGGAGGAAAGGGGTCTGTTGAGTGGATAATCAAGGCAACCAGGAAAACAAGTCTGAGGGTAAGGATGGGCAGTGGAAGTGTGCTGACCCCAGGGATGCCATGGTAGAAAGTGACAACGGATGACGAATGTAGCTTATTGGGACAGATACGGTCATGCAGACTAGTCATCCTCAAGCCGGAGGAGTCAGTGACAGCAAAATGCTGAGCTCATGATACGGGGACATATTTTCCCTGCAACTGTATGACCTACTGGCAAGCAAAGGGATTTCAAGTAGGATGACATTTCATTTTATTCCCAGGTGGGGTGCCCTGCCCACATTTCTTTATTTTTTTAACTTTTTATTTGAAATATTCCTAGGCTTACGGAGAAGCTACAAAACCAGTATAGCGTTCATCTATACCCTTTACCCAGCTTCCCCTGATGTTAAAAACATACAGAACCACAGGACAATGATCAAAACCAGGAAATTAACATTGGTACAGTACTATTCCCTAAACGCTAGACATCATTTGAGCTTTATCAGTGTTTCCCTAGCATCCTCTTTCTGCCTCGGGAGCCAATCTAAGATCCCACTTTACATTTAGTTGTCATATCTCTTTAGTTCCTTCCAGTCTGTAACCACTCCTCATTCTTTCATGATCTCGGAAATTGTGATGAGTATTGGACAGTTATTTTGGAGAATGTCTCTCAATTTTTGTCTCCATTCTAAATGGAGAAAATACGTAACCGCTGACAGGTTACAGGGCATACAAAAATACTAGTTTCCATTTTTATAGTCACATCTTACTTTGATTGACTCAACTTACCCCCTTTCTCCAATGACTTTTGTCTGTTTCCCAAATTTATATTCATTCCCCAAAGACGAAGATTCTCAAGTGTGAAGACACAGCAGAAGGCTGACTCCAAGCGCTAAAAAAACTTCCCGAAGAGAAGACACAGAAGTTTTCAGCTGAGGCAGCACCATCCAAGCGTCTACCTCTGCATCTTAGCTCAGCCACATAATGGGGCGAGACCGCTGCCAGCTGTCAGCACCAAGGTAGGAGTAATGAAGCTGAAATTAGGGGTGGACCCCCAGAGCGAGCGTCAGGAAGACGTGAGAACCAAGCTAGTGTGGCGGAAGCCAGAGGATGGCCAGACTCTGACATGGACAAAGCAGAAGGGGAGGCACTACATCTGAGCAATGCACGCGGGAAAATCAGAGCCAACAGGAAGGAGCCAAAAGTAAGTAGGATGAGGCTGGAGATGTGATTCTGTGCATTACCTCTGGAGAAAGTCTAAGCCTCTCGTCTACAAGAGGGTCTGGGAGACCCAGCATCAGACACATAAGATGGCTGTCTTATTTATTTATTTATTGCTTGCTGCGCGCGGGCTTTCTCTAGTTGCATCGAGCGGGGCCTACTCTTTGTTGCAGCGTGCCGGCTTCTCATTGCGGAGCACGGGCTCTAGGCACACCGGCTTCGGTAGTTGTGGATCGCGGGCTCTAGAGCACAGGCTCAGTAGTTGTGGCACACGGGCTTAGTTGCTCTGCGGCATGTGGGATCTTCCCGGACCAAGGATCGAACTCGTGTCCCCTGCATTGGCAGGTGAATTCTTAACCACTGCGCCACCAGGGAAGTCCCTGACTGTCTCACTTAAATTTCAAACCCTGAAACTTGTGCTCAAAATTCAATCATAATGATATTCTATAATATGCACTTCATATACAGATATCTTCATGCTATTATATAAGGTTGTATCTTCCCGCTTCCCTGCTCCCAGCACTTAAGATCCTTCATACAACTGTGCAGGTGTAAACCTCAAATTTCAGCGTCGTCTACAAGAATTGAGCCCTTTAGAATTGTGCAGTGCACAACCTGTACAACTGTACAAGGCAGTGTTCACAGGTGACTGAATGAGTAAATGGTGTAATCCTTTACGGCGGAGGGGAGAGTACCCTACCTTAATTTCTGGGAGTCTAATCACTGATCACATGAGCGTGGGAACTCCTTTTCCCCCAGGGTATTACGCACTTTAAAAAGTTAACGTAGGTAACACATGGTACTCAGCACATAGTAGACATTAGCAAAGCTAGTTTCTTTCCTCTGCACGCCACCCTAACCACACAGTAATAATATCCATGTGCATTCTGCAAGCACAGGAGGGGAATGGAGCCAGTGTGTGCTCACCAACCAGTCAAGCCTGGGGAGGAAGGCAGCCATGACCATCCCCCAAATGACCACCTAAGTACTAACTGTATTATTCTGACTTAGGACAGGTAAAAAAAAAATCCCTATTAGGTTATTCATCAGCCTAGTGAAAGGTACCTAACCTCAGAATAGCAATGCGTCGTCAATTTCCATACAATTTCCTTACCAAAGCACAATGAAGATTCACTAATAGACAGTTTCATCCATACCCAGTGAGGTGTAAGGCAGCCCGTAAGATGTTGGAGAAGGTTGTGGAGGGAGGAATCTAGGGGGCGAGCTGCCCCTGGAGCCCTTTAACTGTCTCGTGGGCTGTGCTGTGAGCCACAGCAGACTCCCACGCAGAAGGCTGCAGATTTCCCCCTGTGAGCACATCTCCCCCTTTAACCAGGCTGGGCTACAGACCACAGGAGGTGATACAAAGCAAGCTGGAGAGACAGGGAGATGGGCTCACGGCCGCCTGGCTCCTGGTCCCAAGCCCTGGCTCTTTACCTTTAGGTGCCTCCTTCATGCATCAGACTTCAACAAACCAGAAATGACCCAGCTGAGAGTGGTAGCCCTTCGCAGGGGTGCCACCAGGACCAAGCCCTCTCGTTTGCTCCTCTGATCTGCTTCCCCTTTTCCTCTTCTCTCTGGATTCCAGAGTTCCTGGTTTTGTATTTCAGTCTCTGCATCTTTTAGGGGCAAAAGCGAGGCTCTCTTTTTCACAGTAAATGCCTCCCTCTGGCTCACTCATGCCTCTTCCTAGCCTCACTCCCTCCTAACTTGGCATACTTCTGGGACTGTGGCAGCAGTGGTAGCCACAGAAGACTCTGGAAAAGAGACATCCCTTCAGCAGCCTCATCACTGTGGCTATTTCTCCTGACCCTGACCTCCCACCTTGGGGAGGGAAGATGCCATACAGAGACAAGGTGTCTGGGCTTTTACCTGGCTCCTTCCCAAAGGCAATGGGCCAGTCCCCAGACAGGTGAACTCTCCGATACGGGTCTCAGCTTCTTTCTTTCATTTCCCCCCTCTTCCTCCCTGCTTTGATTAGTAGCACCCACCATGCACCTGGAATCAAGCTCAGCACTGGGGATCAAAAGATGACTAAGACACAGTTCCCACAAACCCCCATTTTAGCTGGGAAGACAGGTCTGAAAATGAAGCCTTAGCAAACTGTGATAAGCTCTACGAAATGAGAGGTCTGCACAGGCTCATCCCCAGAGTCCCGCGAAATTCCAGGATTCTAATGAGGCAGCATTTTGACGGTGTAACAATGTCGTGCTATTGGTAAACAGAGGTGTAGCGATATTGACCTGGTTCCCGGGACTTTGCGAAACTGTCTTGGAAGCTTTGCTCCCATCAGCGGTATTGCATTTCCAATCAGTAGTAGGGTGTTTGCCTCGTGGTTATAATAGGTCTCATCAATCGTTTAATGATAATGCTATTGTGACTATGCTCTCACTCCAGTGATGGGTACAGGAGATTTGCTCACTCAGCAACTGTTCTGACTTCCCTTCTGTGTGTCTTTCGGTACTGCAGAAACCGTGAAAGTTAAACATGACGTTTCCCAGACTCTTTTGTGCCTAGCGATCTGACTGTGATCCAGGTTCTCTCAATCAGATGCACTTGTACAAGACCTAAGTTGGAATCTGAGTTTTGTGGGGAGAGGCAGGAAAGATCTACTGCAGCAGGAGGTCTGATTCTGAGGGCTGGGAATCGTTGCCGAGAGGCTATCCTATTCCTTCAGCCCTACCAATTATTGTGTAAGTCACCTAAGGCCTCGCAATAAATCCCCTTCCCTTCAATTACCCAGAGTTGTTTCTACTGAGTGCAAGTAAGCCTTAACCCACACGGCACCTGGAAGGAAAATAAATCCAGCATAACAGCATGGAATCCAGTTGACACTAAAGTAAACTTGGCGCCTCCTGAAATGTACACCTTCCCATTTACCTAACACCAGAGGCTCCTAATTCTGAAGTTGTCTCTGTTCTAAAGTAGGTATCAAAATTCCAAAGTGGAAAGTCCACTTCAGCAATGTAGCGGGCAGGGATGATGTGCCGGTAACCTGACTTCACGGCTCTGTGTCCAGCAGGTGTGGCTGGGCCCAGACGGGAACATCCGTGCTGGGCTGGGGCAGGTACCGGCATCGTCCAGCCCCAGTCTAGGGAGTAAGCAGGGCTTCAACAGTCAACACAAGATAACCACCCTCTGGGCTTTCTATCTATGGGTAACAGGTTCCCAACCACTGGACAGAATTCCCTAGGAGCCCATGTTTTGGGGGAAAAAATTAAGACCCTAATTCTTCAAGGAGCAGAATATAAGTGCAGAAATTCAGCCAGAGCTGTTAAGATGCTGCATTTCCCCCAAATTCATTAATTTCCAGCAGTTTAACGTCAAATCCATATGAAGAAACAAACAGCAGAGCAAGCATCCTGCCGCATTCTACACAGGATGTTTGCCCATGTACAGCAGGCTGCCCTGCTTGCACTGTCCCCACCACAAGTCCAGGAATCTTTTCTATTTCAGAAATAACAAATAGGAAAATAGAAAATTATGTCCTCAACAGAGCAGTATCCTTTCCCTTGGCCCATCTCCCGAGAGACCTTTGACTTTGCAAGAATATTTTAGCTTCAGCCTTTCTCCTCAGTGCCATAAACACGGCGGCAACAATTTATTCCTTTCCAGCAGCCATAAAAATTATCCCTCTTATTTCCCAAAATCACAGAAAATTAGCACCTTTGACCATCTTTTTCTCAGGCCCTGTCTTCCTCTCATGGTTGCAGACACATGAACAATTTATGATGGTCCACGGCGGGCTCTCCTCTCTTGCATGCTCGTAGAAAATTCCAACTAGCCATCTCCATACTAATCTATCCCTATACTTGTCTCGGGTCTGTAGAAAAAATTTTAAAGTAGCATTTTCCAAAATGGGTTTTATGGCTCACCAGGTCTATGAAATGTTATTAAGTGTCCCCCAAACAAAGTATTTTGTAGTAAAATAAATTTGGGAAGCGCTATTTGCTTTAGATTTCAGAACACGTGTGCATATTGAAGGGTCTGATAAATCCTATGGTAAAGAAAATTATGCACATTTCAAATTTGGTTTGCCCAGATTTTCCCAGTTTATTTAAACCTGCAAGAGGTTTATATTTGTTTCCCAGCTATTACAATTCTATGCCACAGTGCTCTATGGGTACCAGATTGGGTAAATGATGGCATCTGGGAATAGAGTTGAATTTTAAAACTGGGGGTTGAACATGAGGTGAGATTCCAACTTCCAAAACACCTGCTGCTGATGGGTGAGACTCAGCCAAGGGGCTGGACCCTGAGCTCAGGAGGGGGGCTCGAGCTAGGTAGGTTTCTCCTGCTCAGGGTTGGTCCCGAGAAAGAAGTGCAGGGCTGAATCTGCGGCTAGAGTTCCAATAATTAGGGCTATGATGATGGGGAAGGCTGCAGAGCTTGCTACTCAAGTGTGCTCCCAGATCAGCATCGCTAGAAGTACAGAGTCTCAGGCCTTACCCCAGACCTACCAAAGCAGGATCTGCAATTTAACAAGATCCCCAAGTGATCTGTATGCACATTACAACTTAGAGGCACTGGTGTCAAGCTGTGGTTTTCCATCCTGCCTATGCTTTAGAATCATGTGGGGAGCTTTAAAATATGGATCCCTGGGATCCATCCCCAGAGACTCTGATTCAAATGTTCTGAGGTAGAGCTAGGGCATCAGCGTTTTCTAAATCTCCTGACCATGCAGCCTGAGTTGAGAACTGCTGTTCTAACCCGGAGAAGTAACAGGAGTAAGTTTAGGGGTCCTAGGAAACACCATAAGGACCACTACATTCGGCCTTTTCCGCATGCCGTCTCATTGGGATGGGTGAGTGGTGCTTTGGGGACCTGTGGCGTGGTTCCCCGTGATGAATTAGAACCACCTGAAGAACATTCCACAGCCTTCGGGAAGGCCTCGGCACAGATGCTGTCAGATGCAAAAGCCGCACTACCCTTCCAGGCTCACTTCCCGTGGTGCATTCCTCCCAAAGCATTCTAGGGGCTGTGCCATTGCATCTTCTCTGGGTCACGGCACTTCGTTAGAACAACGTCCCTCAGGCAGAAACGCACACGAAGTAGAAGGCAAGTGGCCGTCTCTACAGAATGTTCTTCTCCTGTGAGCTGGCTGCAGACATCTTGAGTTCTTCAACTGGTTAGAGAATCTTGGGTTGGATAGAGAACTTCGGAAAGAGGAATCACCCCAAATGTGCACAGGCTTAGAGTCCCATCACTGGACACAGATGTTTCTCATGGGGAGAAAACCAGTTACATATATTAAGCACTAATACCACGTACCAGGCAACTTGCTTGAGCTACTTATCTACTTAAAGACAGTGTTTTTCACCAGGAGGTAACTATTAGCGCTCCTCTCTTTGAGAGGGGAAACCAAGAATTCTGGAAGGTAAATGTTTTCCTAACAATCAAGTGGTACAGCTTGGGACTGGAACTCATTCGGGGCTGACTCTAAAGGCCCTGCTCTTTCTACTGCACCACCGACCAGGGCATTCAGAAAACGCTGTTCCTAACAGACACTCAGACCAGTCCTGGTTCAGACCCAAGGCAGCCATGACTGATTCCACATTGCACTGGAAGTTCTGATATTGGACACGTAGAAGATTCTCATTCATCGGAGTCTAGAGTTACCCATCAACCCGTGCGATGTTCTCTCCTGCATCACAGCTCATCCTCTGCTCCTGGCTTCAGAGACGTGTGCTGACACAGATAAGGAGTGTTCAGTGCACGTACTTCAGCAGAGTGATGTGGGAGGATAGATGATATGTAAAGTAGGGCACTGGAGAGGTTGGCATTCGCATGTGGGGTTTGAGACTGTAAATACAGGATTCAGCCAACCATCCATCACCTGTGATGGCAAATGGGAGAAAGGTGGTTGTCAGTGACATGTCCTGGAGCCAGTCCCCACCCTGCTGGGGCAGGGAAAGAAGCTGGTCTGCCATCAGACAAAGGGGGAAATGATCCAGGACAGGTCTGAGATGGTGGACATGGGCTGATGCTCTTAAAAGAGGCTGACACTTGGCTGACATCTGCTCCCTTGCCAGGTGTCTGGGATGCCTTCCCAACCAGGAGACCTGTGGCGCCCTGCAAACTTCACCCAGTAAACTTGGGTCCTCCCATCCATGCTGATCAAATATTTCCCCCTTAACATTCTGGGCAACCTAGTGGAGGTATTGCCATGATGGAAATCCATCTGTTCTGAGGCTGAATATGTGTCCTTCTCCGCTTGTGTGAAACCTGTTAGTATTTAAATAGGTTCAAGGTGGAGGCACAAAAGCTGCCCTCTCACCGCATGTTCTGTAAATACCTGGCAGTATATTTGATCATGCTGTTGGCAAAACAGTGCACTGCCCAATCCCTCCTGAGACTACTGGTTTCATTCACCCTCTCCTATGGGACTGCTGGAATGGAAGTGTCTCACAGGACACTCTATATTTCTCTAGAATTTTGCATCATTTAGATGAAAACCAATCTGTAATCAGCTCTGTGGCCTTGGCTTCAAGGCTTGTTTGTATCTTAACGGGGAGGCTGCTGGGGACGGGAAGGTCATTTGGCACTGAGTGGGGCTGTGGATAGAGTGACTGCCTGACCAGCAGGCCCTGCCTTCTAAATTGCAGAGTCCATGAGATATGCCTAAGTTGGGGGACCACTGGCCTGATGGATGGATGTTCAGCGGTGTCTGATCTCTGGGGTAGGGTCTCTCCAATCAGATGGAAGATGCTCTCTTGGTTTTAGGTTCTATCTAGGATGTAGTCAGCTCCTACCGAGAGTTGGGTACATGGAGCTAAGATTTGATCTTTCGGAGAGGGGGCTGCCTTAGATGAGCAGGGAATCAGGTTCTCGACCCAACAGGCTAGGAATCAGGGCAATGGGGATGGGGAACCCCAGAAGCAGAGGCCACAGAAAGGCTGACGTGATGAGGTCTAAGGCTCAGCGGGCCCGGGGATACTGGGACTGACCGCAGCCCCCTCCTCCTGATGGGAGTGGGGCTTCTTAGGCTCTGGTTTCCTTTGACACAGGGACTGGGCAGGATTAGCCCCTGCAGCTAAGCAGAGTTGGGGAAGGCAGGGGCTGGCAGCTTCACTTGCCAGGTGCCTTCAAGGAGCCCCTCGCTCCTCCCATCTGATCGTCTTGGCCTGCCTCTCAGTGGTCTCTGAACATAACCGTTTTTGTCCCACTTTGCTTCCCACTGTGACCTGTCACTCATTCTTTCCCTCGGCCCCTCCTGCCATCCCTGCCTCCTGTGAGCACGCCAGGCTCATCCCAGCACGGCTCAAAGTCCTCATTCGTACTGTTTCTTTGTCTTGAATTATTTTCTTTCTTCTGGATGCCTCCCCACGTTGTATATCTCCAAGGCAACATGGAGATCTGCCTCTTCCATAAACCCTCGGCCACCTGCTGCAGCCGACTGGCCACTTCCTCGTACCCCTGAATGACCACGGTACCTTCAAAGTGTGCCCTAAGATTTAGAGTTTCATTCCACACTGTCTTTCATTTCATCATAGGGTCCTGTTTAATGTTGGCCTTCTCATTTGGTTCAACTCAACCAGCGTGTATTGATCATCAACAATCAACCCGACACATTGGAGACTTGAGTACAAGACGGGAGTCCTTGCAAACATGGAAATACCATATGCTGACACCCTAGGTATGCACTGGCCTTGTCCCTCACAATGAATTTTAAGCGTCTTTCGCAGTAGGCTTTGCTAGCAAGCACTGAACGCTGAGCTCTCATAGGCTCTGCTGAGGAATTTTCCATCATCCGGTTTACTCGTTACAGTGGCCCAGCGTGCACAGCTGTCTCCCATCATTCTCTGCCCTGACACCTCTTCTTAGGAAGTCTGCCCACACTCCCTTCTCATAGCTGCTGACTTCATGGCCACACTGACTGGACAGTAGGCTACACGGTTCGTCCAATGCCCTGACCAAACCTGGGCCAACCAGATCCTCTTTCTTTGCTATTTGTAATTTGGACTCAAAAATTTCAGTGACTGTTAGACTTGTGATGACATAGACCCAGAGGCCCAGAGTACCATGTCGGAGTATCTATTTTCTGCTGTGTATAAAGAGAAGGAGAGAGAGAGACAGAGACAAAGAAAGAGAGATATGAATTAAGCAAATACGTGGAGAAAAGCAGAGAGAGAGAGAGAGAGAAGGTGAGAGAGAGATGGAGAGACAGAGAGAGAAATGGAGAGATTGAGAAAGACTAGCAAACTCCATTCCTAATAGTGTCTCAGTTCCTGATTCCAAACCCCGTGAGACTAGCAGTACTTCCTGCCCTGTGTTCCTTGAGACACATACCACTGTATCCTTACAACAGTTTTTGACTTAATGAAGCTGACTTAAATGGGTTATTACTACTTGCAACCCCACATACTGGCTGAGATGCACTATGAGAAATGTTATTATTCCATTTCACAGATTAAATAACTGAGTCTCAGACAATCCCATTGTCTTCAGTCGATGGTTGGAACGGGACATTCAAAGCAGGTCTTTGGATTCTAATATACTGTCCTATGTCCAAAACCTAACCCAGAGCTAAACACCTAGTAGGATCTCAATTAATACTTATTAATGTATTGGGTGGTGAAATTCTCTAGTGAAATGGTCTTGGTCACTCTAGCCCTAGCCCTCTATTCCTTCCATACTTCTCCCCAGTGCTTACCCAATGTTGCCTATCTGTCCCCTTATTTTCTCAGTTCAGGATCAGCTTTGAGTCACACAAAGAGCACACAGATCAGCTGCTGAACGGGGCGCCTGGAGATCACGTCCCCATTTGACAGTGCCACTGGGGCTTGCCAATCGTTTGTCTCCAACAATTTCTCCCCTTACATAATTGGGTAATCGGGAGAGGCAGCTAAAGGCAGATGTATCCCCACACCTCCGAAAACACTAATCAAGAGAACAGCAGTGCTGCCTGTGCTCTCAGCAGTTCATTACAATTTCCGTAACAAGAGGAGCTGTGGGCATGTAAAGCATTATCTTCTCCCGTCATCTCTAACAAAATATCCCAGAACAGCGGGCCCACAAGGACAAGGTAAGGCCATTCTCCATTCTAAATAGCATATACTTTTTTGAAAATAAAAGAAGCAATTTAAGCATTTTGGCTTCCTAGAGTGAGTTGGCAGGCACACTTCTCATCTCGCAGATGCCTTCGGGTGAAGGTGTTTTAATAAGAGAGAAAGTGGGAAGAAGATAGCAGAATTCACCAGAGGCCAGGAGGAACCACAGAGCATGGGGTGTGGAGCCCACAGACTGGAAAGAGGCGGGGGAGGGGGGAGGTGTGGGCGTATGAGCCTGGGGAGGGATCTTGCTTCTGCTCAGACACACATGCCATGTCACCCAAAGCCCCCAGCAGAGTCCCATTACTGACAGCCAGCCAACAGGTGAAGAATTTAATTCTATTTGTTTCACTTCTTCATTTACCACAGTTCATAAGAGAATGTAGAAGTGATTATTATATAATTTGGGGGGGAATGCATTTCCCAAATTAGTATATCTTTTGAGAGCCTCCACCCTAATAAGGACATGGGCCAAGGGAGGCTGCATTTCTTTGAAATGATGGATAGATTTCTTTCATCCATTGCAGAATCAACCCCATGTAGCGGCTCTGGAGCCAGGCTGCTTGGGATTGAAACTTAGTTCCCCCATGTGCCAATCACGTGACCCTGAGCAAATTATGTGATCTCTCTGGGTCTCAGTTTCTTCATCAGTAATCTAGGGGTGACAGTGGCATCCGCCTCATAGAATTGTTATGAATGTTGAATGAGTTAATGCCCATGAAGAACAGGGCTTGGCATGTAGGAGAGTCCAGTAAACGTTAACTAGTATTATTCAAATGATTTTTCGGTATGTCAACTACATATCCACTGCCCGGGATGCAAAAAGGAATAAGGAGAAGAATCTGCCCTCAGAGCATCCATATTCTAGATGGCTAATAGACACTCAAAAGTAACAAGAGACCACAATTATTGTGTATTCGCTGTGTGCCAGGCACAGTGCACTGGACTTAATGGGACAGGTGCTATTACCTGTCAGGCTTAGAGAGGTGAAACAACTGGCCCAAGGTCACACAGCTAAGAAGAAGTGGTGCAGCCAGGGTGCACACCCAAACCCGCCTGGTACCACCACCTGGCCTCTTAACTGCTGATTCTTTGCATGACTACCACTTCATCTGAGAGAATTTGCATTATTCTTCCGTTAAGATGATGCAAATGTCCCATCTCCAAGCTGGCTCTTCTTCCTCACAGAATCCCACTCTCTTTTCCTTCAGAAAACTGATCACAATTTTTAACCACATTTTTATTGGTTGCCTTTCCCCCAGACTATAAACTCCATGAGGGCAGGGAACAGATCGTCTGTTATGTTCATCATTGCCTATCTAGCAACTAGCACATGGCCTGGCGGGCAGCAGGCTCTCCATAAATGCCACTGGATAATCAACTGTGATAGACTGCCTCTCTGAAAGTAAACAGAAGGCTGTACTATCTCCCTAAGTGCTGTAACAAAGATATGAAGAAAACACATGGGGTTTTACTTCAGGGCATTAGGGAAGGCTTCTCTGAGGAGGTGACACATAGACGGGATCTAGAAGGATGAGGAGAAATGGGTCAAGTAGAGAGGGGGTGAAGGCTGCTTCGAGCATGTGCAAAAGCACGTCCATGGGCAAAACCACAAAAAGCGGAGAAAGCCCAGCTGAGGGAAGAGAAAATGCCAACAATGTCTTGGCAACCGTGCTTATCGGTCCACTAGCATCCAGAATGAGTGCCTGTTGGCAAGGTTATAATGCATTCCCCGCGTGAGGCTGTTTCCATAACACAAAAAAAGCCCTTTGAGGAGACATTTGAGGGAGAGTGAAAAAAGGAATATGCCTTTCTTTACCATCCAAAGAGAGAGAGGATAACACTTTGATCAGGAACCTTGGCTTAATCTACAAATGAGCATACCAGTTAGAATTCAGTTGGCTGAAAGAAGAAGGAAACCCCACACTTATGGGTGTTGAAACAGGACGGACACTGGCTCCCTCCCGTCCAAAGTCAGGGGTAGGTAACACTGGGCCATCAAGTCCCCAGGGACCAGGCACCAACCTGGTCCTCATAGTCTAGGATGTGCTTTGGTCACTGCTCCACTGTTCCAAGAAGTGGGGTGAAGAGGGTGGGGAAAGAAGACAGTTTCTGGAACCTTTCTGCTTACATCCCATTGGCCAGACCTAGGCATCTGGCCATACCTGTCTACAAAAGGGGGCTGAGAAATGTGGTCTTAATGTGTGCAAGAGATCGTGTGCCCAGCTAGAAACCAAGGGCCTTAGAGAGAACTAGAACAGATACTAGGGTGGACCACTGGCCTCAGTCTCTGCCCAGAGCAGATCCAGCTCGTTGCATGATTTCGCCTTGCGCTTGGCATGTGCAGTGCAGTCACTACCTGGACCAGGGGTTAATGTATTCTCAGGCTAGCTAACATATATACTTATCAGTAGAAGCCCATGCCACGCCCATCATTTCAAATATTGAAAGCTGTGGAACCCTGTGTTCCAATGAAAGTTTATATGGAATTCCATGATGCTAACTGCTTGAAGACATATTTCTCTACTGAAATCAGAGGTAGGAGGGCTAGAACATCATCTAACATCCCCATCCCTTGACAGTGGTCCCTACTTCAGGGCCCTGGAATCACTGTGTGGAAACCACAGGCTTAAGGCAACTGTCAGAGAAACTACAGACTCTCATCAGTATTTTAAAATTACATCTAATTGCTCTACCGTTTCAGCAGTACGTCTAGATTATCACTTTTTTAATCAGAAGCAAAAGCACCACCCACCCCCATCCCCCAATTTTTGCCAATTCTCACAGATTTCTGAGCTTCTTTATTGGGACTTGTGGAGAGCCAAGACGACTTGGCACCTTAACGGTTTTAGAAAGATGAAATGAGATAGTATATAAAGAGCTCAGCACAGCTCCTGGCATGTAGTAAGTTTTCCCCAAAATGTTAACTATTATTATCATTTCTCACAATTTATTCTGCTTAGGTAACAATGCAACTTTTAACATATATTTTAACCAAAATGGCTTAATGATAAAATGGTTGTGCCTATCCCATGTCAAGTCCCATTTTATGACTAATAAAGTACACCTTTGTTTTTTTGTTTTCTTTTTTTCCAGCTTTATTGAGATATAATTGACAGAGAACATTGTGTGAGTTTAAGGTCTAGAATGTGATGATTTGATACACACGTATATTGCAAAATATTTTCCGCAATAAGATGGTAACACATCCCTCACCTCACATATTTACCATTTTGCTGCTGCTGCTGTTACGGTGAGAACATTAAAGCTCTACTCTCATAGTAACTTTAAAATATACAGTACAGTATTGTTAACTACAGTCGCCATGCTGTACGTTACAACCCCAGAACTTATTCATCTTATAACTGAAAGTTCGTGCCCTTTGACCAACATCTCTCCATTTTCCCTACCCCTCAGCCCCTGGCAACCACCATTCTACTCTGTTTGTATGGGTTCAGTGGTTTCATATTCCACATATAAGTGAGATTATACACTACTTGTATTTCTCTAAGCATAATGCCCTCAAGGTCCATCCATGTCGTCACAAATGGCAGGACTTCCTTCTTTTTTATGGCTGAATTACACACACACACACACACACACACACACACACACACACATCACATTTTCTTCATCCATTCATCCATCTATGGACACTTCGATTTCTTCCATGTCTTGGCTATTGTGGGTAATGCTGCAACAAACACGGGAGTGCCGATATCTCTTGAACATATCAATTTCATTTTCTTTGGATCTATGCCTAAAGGAGCACTGCTGGATCGTATGGTAGTTCTATTCTTAATTGTTTTGAGGAACCTCCATACTGTTTTCCATAGTGGCTGCACCAGTTTACATTCCCACCAACAGTGTACACGGATTCTCTTCTCTCAACATCCTCCTCCGTGTTTGTTACCGCTTGTCGTTTTGACAATAGCCATTCTAACAGGCGTGAGGTGATATCTCTTCGTGGTTTCGATTTACCTTTGCCTGATTATGAGTAATGCTGAGCACTTTTGCATGTAGCTGTTGGCGATTTGGATGTCGTCTTTGGAAAAAGTCAATTCAGGCGTCCTTTGCCCGTTTTTTCAGTTAGACCATTTTGTGCTTTTTTGCTATTGATTTGTATGAGTTTCTTATATACTTAGGGTGTTAAGCTTGCATCAGATATATGATTTACAAACATTTTCTCCCATTTCGTAGGTTGCCTTTTCATTTTGTTGATTGTTTCTTGCTGTGCAGAAACACCTTTGTTTTCAAATTAAATGCTTCACCAAGGGACTTTTCTTCTTTCTTAACTTCTGCTGTTTTGTTTATTACGGCATCAAAAGGGGAAAATATTTCCCTTTTAACCCAGTGTGATTCTCCTGAATCTCTTTCTATGATAAACCGAATTCTAGGACATTAATACCATCATTAATACTATCTATATAACAAATCTAAAACAGTATCTCCTTCCTTCTTAATCATTAGACAAGATTCCCAAATAAGCTTCATGTAGATTCCTCTTCATATTTGTCACAAAAATCACACTTAGTTTTCTTCCCCACGCTTAAGATGTTCTTGGTGCCAACAGTGATATAAATAAAATGATTAAATGTTAGGCAGAGATCAGACACCCCCAAAAATGGCAATTCTCATCATCATGTTGTAACTGCCGATAATGGTACTTTTCATACTTACTGAGTACCTGCAATGTGCCTCTCTAGGCTCGGTGTTTAATACGCATGATGTCATTTAATCCTGCCAACAACCCCGCGAGACAGATATCATTAGCTTGATTTTATAAAAAAAGGAAACTAAAGCTCAAAGATGGGATTGGGTTTCCTAGAAAACAGAGCCCGAGGCAAACTTTCTTGCTAACACTGTACTGAGTGGGAAGCACAAGCCCAGGGAAGCATGGATGAGGGGGAAGGGAAGTGGGGAGGGTCGGAAAGGAGGCAGGTCCAAGGTGGTACATAACCGAGCTGCCAACACATCACAAGGGAGCACAGCTGCTTGCTCCAGCACACAAGGGGTCCCGGAGAAGCTGTGTATGACCTCTGCACGCGGGCAGGACAGCAGGCGGTTTGCTGTCTGGCTTCTTCTGGTCTCCTGTCTCCTATTGCTCAAAGCCGGCCCCATGGGGTGTTAACTCCTCCATCCTCCCTCATTATGTTATCCAGCCTCTCTAGGCAGCCAGTGGGAGGCTAGAGCCTCTGTGGGTCCAATTAAGTTGGACCTGGAAGCTGTATGTCTGTGGCCTCCTCCATGTCAGGTACAATAAAGACTCCGACAAAGCCCAACTCTCGGTCCCAGGGGAGCATCAGTCAATCTGCGGTATTTGGAAATCAGGAGATGGTGATGGCGACCACACCGTTGGGCTAAGTGGTTGGCAGGGTTCTTCTAATAGAGAAGCAAAAAAAAAAAATGACAGAGAACAAGGACATCTGGGGCCAAATGGTATGGGGTGGCACACAAGTGGCATCCAGTACATCCGGAGAGCTGAAGTAGCTTGCCCAAGGATACACAGCCATGGCAGCCAGCATTCAAACCCAGGCCAGACTGACTACAAAAACACTTGAATTTTTCCATGACATCCAGATGTCTTGCTCTGATGAGATTTTGAGAAGCTAAAGAGGGACCCATGATTTTCTGAGCTGTCTGGTTCATGGCCATGAGAAGATAAATATTTATCAAGCAGGCGTGGGTGATCTGTCAACAAGAATGCCTATAGGCTCGTGTCGTCCTTTTCTGTATACTGGGAACAGACACTTCCGGAGGGCATGAGCTACCGTGATTATAATGCTTCATGTGATCTGCTGTGGCTGCCTTAACTTAACCCAAAAGGTTAGCACCAAACCAAACACTGGGTGCGGCAGGTAGCATACGAGTGGCGAGTGCGCTGCCCTTACCTCTGCCTGTCGGATGTCAGGGGTATCAGAGATGAAATCAAGTGAGGAAATTTCCCTGAAGTGGGAGCAGGAAGTGCCATATGTTTCACAGGAAACAGCTTGAGTGAATGTTCAGTGACAAGACCAGTAATTTGAGAAGTGAGTCTCAGCAGCTGTGCAAAGGCTTCTGTTCCAGGAGATGTTGGCTCTCATAGGTGTGCCCTGTGTTAGGAAAGCCCATCGCTCACCATAAGCTTGCCTGTGTTCTTCTGTATTCCACCCCTAACCCCCTGCTCAGAAGCACGAATGGGCCCCTGTCTTCTCTGCTCTCCCTCCCATCCCATCCTGCCTTCTCCTGGGAGCAGAACTCCTTCCGTCGCAGTCCTGGCAGCTCTCACACCTTCGATGTCTTCCTCTCCACGTTGGGGTCTTTCTTCTACAAACATGATCGGACTTATCCATATCCAAGGTGACATTTCCCCATTTATCCTCCATCACTAGCCCATTTTTCTGCTTCTCAAATGAACATCTATTGGATCTTAACCTCACACCCAATTCTTCTTTTAAATCAATTTTTAAAAATTGAAGGATAGTTGCTTTACAAAGTTCTGCTGTACAGCAAAGCGATTCAGTTATACATCTATATATACATTCTTTTCTTTAATATTCTTTTCCATTATGGTTTATCATAGGATATTAATATAGTTCTCTGTGCTATACAATAGGACCTTGTTGTTTATCCATTCTCTATATAAAAGCTCACATCTGCTAACCCCAACCTCCCACTCCATCCCTCCCCCAACCCCTGCCCCTTGGGCAGCCACCAGTCTGTTCTCTATGTCCATGATTCTGTTTCTGTTTCATAGATAGGTTCATTTGTGACACTCAGTTCTTAACTGTTTCAATGCTGGTTTTCCTCTCGCCACTCTGCTGAAATGCTTTCTCCAAAGGTCGCTGTAATAAACGTCTATTGTTTTTGCCACTCTCCATAGCACTGGCTCTCCCTTCTTCCCCATTCTCTCCATCATACCCCAATTCTCCCCCTAGAGAATCACTTCCTTTCCTCCTCTCAACCTGTGAGATTTGCCCGGGCTGCACATGTAACTCAAGGGTGAAGGATATGACCTCTGCCTATGTCAATTAGTGATTTGTTTGGGGATGGGCACGTAGACTTTTTCTGGGGGTGCTGAGAGGCATATGCTTCCTCTTTGATGTTGTATTTAAGTCTGAGAGAGTGAAGGCCCTGAGCTACTTATCACCGCAAGGGAATGGAGCCAACGTAGAGGAGATGGAGCTGAAGGAGGGAGGGATGAATAATCTGATTCTGGTGACATGACATGAATCCTTGAATCATGTCACTCCTGATGGCATCCCTATCTGCTGACCCCTTCAGTTAACTGAGGCTTTTTGCATAAGCCAGTCTATTGGGGTTTATGTTACTTGCAGCAGAAAGAGCCCCAACGGATACAGAAATCTAGTGCAGTCATCAGCGACCTCTGAAGCAACAAAATCAACTTTCAGCTTTGCTTTCCCCACTACATGCTGGGTACCATCCTCTTGGTATTTCAATGAGGCCCAAGCCTCAGCTCTCACAGACACTACCTCTTCTGCAGAGCCCTCAATTCCAAACTTGCTTCTCCTCTTGACTTTCACTCTTCTGTTAATGGCACCTTTTTCCGCTCAGTCCTTGAGGCTTAAAATCTAGAAGCCATTGCAACTTCTTCCTGCCCTTTGCTCCAAAATCCATTTCCAAGTCCTATCACCCTCTCAGACTATACTACAAAGCAACAGTCATCAAGACAGTATGGTACTGGCACAAAAGCACAAAAATAGATCAATGGAACAGGATAGAAAGCCCAGAGATAAACTCACATACCTAGGGTCACCTAATCTATGACAAAGGAGGCAAAAATATACAATGGAGAAATGACAGCCTCTTCAATAAGTGGTGCTGGGAAAACTGGAGAGCTACATGTAAAAGAATGAAATTAGAACACTCCCTAACACCATACACAAAAATAAACTCAAAATGGATTAAAGACCTAAATGTAAGGCCAGACACTATCAGACTCTTAGAGGAAAACATAGGAAGAACACTCTATGACATAAATCACAGCAAGATCCTTTCTGACCCACCTCCTAGAGAAATGGAAATAAAATAAAAAATAAACAAATGGGACCTAACGAAACTTAAATGCTTTTGCACAGCAAAGGAAACCATAAACAGGACAAAAAGACAACCCTCAGAATGGGAGAAAATATTTGCAAATGAAGCAACTGACAAAGGAGTAATCTCCAAAATATACAAGCAGTTCATACAGCTCAATATCAAAAAAACAAACAACCCAATCCAAAAATAGGTGGAAGACCTAAACAGACATTTCTCCAAAGAAGACATACAGATTGCCAACAAACACATGAAAAGATGATCACATCACTAATTATTGGAGAAATGCAAATCAAAACTACAATGAGGTATCACCTCACACCGGTCAGAATGGCCATCACCAAAAAATCTACAAACAATAAATGCTGGAGAGGGTGTGGAGAAAAGGGAACCCTCCTGCACTGCTGGTGGGAATGTAAATTGATACAGCCACTATGGAAAACAGTACAGAGGTTCCTTAAAAAAACTAAAAATAGAACTACCATATGACCCAGCAATCCCACTACTGGGCATATACCCAGAGAAAACCATAATTCACAAAAACACATGCTCCCCAATGTTCACAGAGGCACTATTTACAATAGCCAGAACATGGAAGCAACCTAAATGTCCATCAACAGAGGAATGGATAAAGACGACGTGGTACATCTTCTTTACATATACATGTACATCTTCATGTATATATGCAATGGAATATTACTCAACCATAAAAAGGAATGAAATTGAGTCATTTGTAGAGACGTGGATGGGCCTAGAGAGTGTCATACAGAATGAAGTAAGTCAGAAAGAGAAAAGCAAATATTGTATAATAATGCATATATGTGGAATCTAGAAAAATGGTATAGATGATCCTATTCACAAAGCAGAAATAGAGACACAGACGTAGACAACAAATGTATGGATACCAAGGGGGAAAGGGGTGGGGTGGGAGGAATTGGGAGACTGAGATTGACACATATACATTATTGATACTACATATACTATAGACAACTGAGGGGAACATGCTGTATAGCACAGGGAACTCTACCTAATGCACTGTGGTAACCTAAATGGGACGGAAGTCCAAAAGGAAGGGGATATCTGTATGTGTATGGCTGATTCATTTTGTTGTGCAGTGGAGGCTAACACAACATCGTAAAGCAACCATAGTCCGATAAAAATTAATTTTTAAAAAAGTCCTATCACCCTCAATCCTCAAAAAACTGCCTTGATTGCCCATTGCCTTTTTTTTTTTTTTTCTCGGTACGCGGGCCTCTCACTGTTGTGGCCTCTCCCGTTGCGGAGCGCAGGCTCCGGACGCGCAGGCTCGGCGGCCATGGCTCACGGGCCCAGCTGCTCCGCGGCATGTGGGATCCTCCCGGACCGGGGCACGAACCCGCGTCCCCTGCATCGGCCCAATTGCCTTTTGAATGCAGTAAGCATAATTCCACAGACATTAATTACAGCCTCTCCTCTGTGTCAGGCACTGCGCTAGGCATTGTGAGGAAGACCAATTAGGATGGATATAGTCCCTGGCCCTCCAGGGCCTTAAGATCTACTGGTTTAGGTGACTAGACCACAAAGCCTCATGCGCATACACACACACAGGGTACTGAATAATGTGCGCGTTCCTCATTCATTCCCAGCCCGTCTCCCCAGTTTTGTACCTTCTGCTTAAGCCAGGTTGAACTACCCATGCTTCCATGTTCTTCCACTTCCTTGACTTCGCTTATGCTGTTTCCTTCCCTGGAATATCCTTCCCTCCGACTCTGCGTGGCCAAACCCGGTTTACACTTTAAAGCCTTTCTCAAATGATACATTACCCTAAGTCTTTTGCTGATTACCCTAGTCAGTTGTAATCTTTTTCTCCTCTCAGCTCCCAGAGCACCCTCTATGAAGCTCCACCCTGCATCTTCCATGTTTGAAAAATAATGTAATTATGTAAGTAACTTATCTGCCCAATTACATGACATATTCATTAAGGGTAGAAACTTTTTTTTTTATATCTTTGAGTCCCGACCAACTAGGAAAGTTAATGCTAAGAATGCGTTTACCGATACAAAGCACGTGCATCATTCAGAACCAGCTCTTTTTACACTGAAGAATTCTTTACCTAAAATAAAATTTGTAAAGATTTCCCACAGGTTTTTAAAAATAAACATTCAGATTCATTTGAACTTGTTTATGGATTATCAACTATTAGCCTGGAGGAGAACTGTAGCTTGGGAGAAATCAAACAAACAAAAAAGTAAACTTATTAGAAACCGCTGCCCATTAATGATTTCCTAGAAAGCAGAAGAGAGTAGATCTTCACCGACTATGGGAACTCTTTAGAAAATAGGATTCTGTTTTCAGAAACGGGATTAAAGCATAGATCTACTTTTCAAAACCTGTATTGGAAGTAAGAGCTTGATTTGGAGAAGCTGGCATTATGGGAGAACTCAGAAAGATGCTATTATACACACGAGTCATACTGGAGGGGACTTTGTTCTTCCTAGAGTTCCTGGAATCCTGGGACATTGGCTGGGAGTTAGCCTGGGGTTCTGGCTACCAACAAGGGCCAGTCCGGGGACCTGATGCACAGTCTGCCCCTACTGTTTTGTGATGACACGAAGTGGAGTGGAGGTGGGCCATAATCACTGTTAGCTCCACCAGAATTCCTGAGCAGGGCTGGGGCTGGGGGTTGGGTCCCTGGGCAACATGAATACAGAAGGTGGAAGAGAAAGGAATCGCAGGCCATTTCACACCTTCAGCCAAGACCTGGGTTCCTCCCAGGGCTACAAACAAGGTGCAGACTTGGATGCAGGTGGTCTTGGAAAGGTGTCAGCTGGCCTACGATCTTCCCAGGGTCAGGATTTCTGCCTGGACCCAGCTCCCAAAAGCTGGGATGGTTAGGGGATGGGGCAATGTACAAGGAAGGCCAAATCAGTGGTACAGACTATATGTGCTCAGGGAGTCTCCAGGCAAGAGGAGCTGGGTGGCACAGAAGGCAGGTGAGGCTTCCTGCAGAGCTGGGCGTGGGCAGGATTGGGACAGCAGAGGAGGAGAGGTGCATGCAGAGAATTCCAAGCAAAGGACCTGGAGCTGTGGCTCATTTGGGAAACGCTTTTGTATTTCAGGAGGAAAGATGATAGAGTTGCTTTTAATTATCTTAAAGACCCTGTGCAAAATGGGCTTTGGAGTTTGGATGGGGAATTATTGCCACAGCATGATCAGTTCTGATGGCCTGGCATAAATCTCTGACAAAATGGGGAGTCTGCAAGATAAATGGCTCAAACCAAGCTCATTACAGTGACCTTTCGAGGGAGAGAGGGAGATGTGAGTGCTGTCAGCCGGGCTCTGCCTCCACGCCGCCTAAAGCGGCCCCTCTCTGCCTCTCACCACCCGAGAGCAATGCTGAAAATGACGAAGTGCAACTGGTGCTCAGGGTTAGCTCAGGGCTGCTGATGCGTCTGGAAGCGTTCTCAGGCACACGCCTCTCATCGGTGATTAATGGAGCTCCCTAAGCCTGGAGAGGGACAGGCCTCCATTCCCTCATCTAACTCCTGAGCGCTGTCCAAGATGCTCATGTCACAGGTGGGAAAACTGAGGCCAGATTGGCCAATGTCACACAGCAAGGTGTGAATGAACCTGCTAACTTCTACAGCTTCCATATTGCTTGGTGATGAAGACTGGTATTAAACTCTTGCTCTGCTATTTGCTAATGGTGAGGTCTTGGACAAGTTCAATAAACTCTCTGAGGCTTGGTTTTCTCATTTGTAAAGTGGGAATTTCCTTCCTTCTTCCCTCCCTCCCTCCTCCCTTCTCTGTTTTTGTTTATTTTTGTAGGGTAACCAACACACCCTGTTCACCCAGGACTTGCCTGGTTTCAGCACCGAAAGCCCAGCAATCTAGGAAATCACTCCATCTCTGGCAAACCGTATTTCTTTGTTCAATGATATTGCCTGACTCGGTTGCGGGTGCTGGGACAGCAGATACTCAGAGCAGATACCTGTTCTCCAGGAGTTAACATCTAATTCTATCAGGGGAAGACATACATGGATACATTGATAGGATCACAAAATAATACACATCCTGCACATATGAAACTATGTGTCGGGCTGTCTACTACATATTTTATAAATATTATATCATTGTAAACTTAATATTGGGAAGTAAATATCCATATACCCCCTCCCTAATTATCAGATGAGAAAATGGACACTTTGCTTTATTAACTAACTTTCCTAAACTCATACTTAGAGTGAAAAGTAAAGCCAGCATTTAAACCCTGGAGTTCCAGTGCTTGTGGGCCAGCCCTGACACCCCTTGAATGCAAATACAGGATTTAGACTGAGTGAGGCCACAGGGGGAGCCCCCCTCTTACACAGGCTGTTGATTAGCTTCTAAGAAGATTGTATTTGCTTTCCCCTCCCAGCTGGTTTGGGATCTGTGGTCCTATCCACCAGGCTGTGTGGGAGATGCAGAGAAGGTTACCCCTCAGATGCATCTGCTCCAGCTCCGAGCACCCAGCAGGACTGGGAGCCCTTTCTCACAGTTCTGTCTCCACCTTAGAAAACCAAGGGGGAGAGATCCCGACCACCAGGCAACTGACCCAGCAAGCAGGGAAGCATGAGGGTGCAGAGCCTGCAGGATTCATGGAGTGTGGGAGTCCTTTGGCTTTGAGGACTTTGGGGCCAGGAGCATCTACCAGCAGCAGATGGAAAGCAGGTGATGTCCCCATGCCAGCCAGAGCTCTGTGCCAAGAGAGAAACTGGAACCCATTTCTCTCGGACCTTCGAGTCCCCTGGCAGATGACAGGCTGATGAACGAGGACCATGCCTGAGGCACATTTCAAATTTCCAAGGCTAACTGTTCTATCCATCTACCCAACCACATTTATAGGAAATGTACAGATTGGTACTCTCGGAAGGAACCTTATCCATCACCCAGTCCAAGGGCCTCATTTTGGAGATGAGGAAATCGAGGCCAAGCTTGGAGAAAATGACTTCTCAAGGAGGCACAAGATACGACGGGAAGAGACAAGTCTTAACCCCAAATCACCTGACTCCAAATGCACACACTTCTACAAAAATGCACAGCTCCTCCAAGTGGCTGGGCTCTCAAATTATTTATAGGGGACATAACTCCCCTTGCCACACTTCCCATCTTTATAAAGGAGGCTTTAGGGTGGAGGAGTGGGGCTCAAAGTCTATGGGTCTCTGGCGAGCATCAGTTGGAAAGGGAAATCCAGGATTCCCTGGATTCTTGCGAGATGTGGTCCAAACAGGTCTAAAAATGTTCTTGACATTTGAGGTCGAGATGTCAAGATAAGATGTGTGGTGGGGAGAAAGAAAGCGGGAGGAAGAGGGAAGGGAGAGGCAAAAAGGAGGAGGATAAAGGGAGGAACAGAGGGAGACTGTCAGTGTGTTGAGAGCCCAGGCTGGACCAGAGTGAGTTTTAGAACAACCTCAGCAGCATCTCCTCCCATACCTTATGCCCACCCAGCACGTATATGGCAGAAGCCGTGGGGAAGCTTCCAGGATTCACAGGTAGAGTCAGCTCCCAGCTTCACTACCCGCTGTGATGTGACCTTGAGCAGGTCTGAACACCCTCCACTTCCCCTCCCCCCACCGCCGCCCTTGATTTGTTTCTTCATCTGTTAGAAAGCTCAACAGAGAGTGTGTTTATAAAATGCTCATCACAGGGCCTGGCCTAGAAAGCCCTTAATAAATGGCAGTTGTCACCACTTTGTCACCAAATGTTGGTGGGAACGCTTTGATACCTGCCTCCCGGCAGCCAGTTGGGGGTGCTCATCAATTTCCCGCAGCTCCGGGGTCAGGCTTGCAGGGTGGCCACGCTCTGGTCCCTTTCGCTCTGCTGGCTGAAGCGGGAGCCACGCCTGCTGCCCATCAGTTCAGGTTGGCATTTGGAACAGAGCATTTACAGTCCTCCTGGTGTAGCTGGAAGTACGCTGACAATATCTCAGCATCTCAAAGTGGAGAAATCAGAGGGCGGAGGAAATGCAGTCTTGCTACAGAAGGATTTACCAAATACTTCCTTTCATTGGGAGCCTCTCCAGAGCACTTAAAGTCCAATTTCCTTTTGCCAAAATTCTGTTTCCCTGTAGATGGCTAGGAACATGCCTAGTGTGAACAGGAGGAGTGTGGAGACTGGTGTGATCTTTCCCTCCAACCCCTTCTCTTGCCTTTTTAGAAGGCTCTTTGATTTGGTCCAGGATACTGACCTGCAGGAAGCAGGGAGGGGACACAAGTGCCAGTCGCACATCTGTGTTTGACAGAGCTGCCCACCATCTCGGGCTGTTCAGTTTACTGCTGCCGCTGCCTTGGGCCAGCGAGCACCCTGTTATTCTAGGTGATTCTCACCCAGATCTCAGACCCTGCGGGGGAGATAGGGGACAGTGAAGGAAGAAAGGGCCGGCCTGTGACAATCACGCAGACACATGCCACAGCAGTCACTCATTCGGTGTCCCCTGACTTCTGACATACCAGCGCAGTCAGCGGCCCCTGGGCCCATCACCCCAGCCTCCCAGCTCTCTGTTCTCTGCCCTCAGTTGGGGAGAGGAATGTGGAGCCAGTGCGCCCCAGGGCTGGGCTTACTCTGCCTTCCCTGCTCTTCCGGTCACCTGCTGCTGGATTGATACCTCAGGCCTTTCCAGAAACCACGCTCAGTGTAGCAGCAGAGGAAGGGTTTGGAAGCAGCAGACTGGGATTTAAGCCCAGCTGTTGATCTTTGCCTGTCCCTTAACCCTTCCAAAGCCCATGTCTTCATCTGCAAAAGGGTGGTGGTCATGCCACCACGCAATCTGCATGGAGCACGGCACAGGGGAAAGGATGTAAGCATCTAACGTAGCACAGGGACTCCACGTAGGACAATTCTCTTCCTCTCTTCCAGGGAAGGCAGGTGGTGCCCCAGACATCACTGGACCACCACATCCAAGTAATACTTGAGTCCCTACTTCTGGTGTATAGAACAAAGGAGAAGTCCACGGGGTCTTTCTGTCTCCAACACTGCAGGACAGGAAATGGGCCCCTCAGGGGAGCCTGGGGCTGGTAATAGTAGGCCTCCTCTCCCCAGAGCTGGGACCACTTGGCCTCGTCTGCAGCCCAGCCTGACCCTGGTCTCCGAGGCTCACCCTCACCTTACACAGGTTGGCTTCCGGAGCCCCAGCTCCAAGCGTTGCGGCTAGCGCCACGTCACTCTTGTGACTGGTACAGCTCTGATCCTATGGCCCAGCTTTGACCCATCTGTGCTTCCTCCAAATCCAGGGAACTGGCCTGATGCCCAGGTGCTCCTGGGCTGGAGCTCTGGTTTAACCTGCCTTGGTTCATCTTGGACTCCTGGCATGGAGGCCATAATCCATTGACGACACTCCCCTTCCTGTTTCTCCCACCCTCACCCCACCTGAAGCCGCGTGGGTGCCCTTCTGGATTTCAGGATACTGCCCTGGCCAGTGCAAGATTTGACTTACTTCTACATTTAAAAGCTCCTAAGATGTCTCAAAATATTTGTGTGCCCCCAAAGGAAGAGATTATTTAGGTGCAAAAGGCTCAGATTCCAATGAATTCTTATCCAAATATGGAGAAAAATAAATTCTGATATTGGTTGATCTCTTGCAATGATGTTTTGGGGGCCCCACATATGATATTCTCAGTAAGAAGTTCTCAAACTTGTTTAGGTGATTGAGTATCTGAAAGTTGTTTTCCTCTTTCCAGAAGCAAAAATACCGTTATTTAATTCAATTGAGAGTTGTAAAAATACTAACGTAAGTCACTCCTTATTATGATTTAAGCACTGTGCTTAGTGCTTTACATGGAATAGCTTACTCAATCCTCACAAAAACGCTGGAGGAAGTATTACTACCAGTTATTGCCATTTCATTGATGAGTAAACTGAGGCTCAGAGAGGAGAGGACACTTGTCCGATGTCACCCCACAAGTTGGGAAACAGTGAATCAATCCAGAAAGTTCAATCCGTTCCATAGCCATTATTCCTGCCCTCCCAACCCCATCCCTGAGACTCAAGAGACTATGTCATCGGTTAGATGTGATTATGTTATGTGTAAGGCACATCAAATCACAGCCATTAACACGTGGGCTGACTCACGCACCGGCATGATAACAAATCCAAGCATGAGTTTTCAGCTGTTTGGTAATATTTGTCACTCATTTTGCTAACTGTGCACCCATTTGTCATCCGCTAGTGAGTGACAGCAGGCAGCAAAAGTTTAAGAAAAACATATGGGAGAAAAGCTTCCCTGGGAGGCATTTCGATGTCTTAGCCTATGTCTTTTCCTCCTGCCAACTGGAAAAAGCCACAATTATTGTGTATCAGAGGCTGAACAACCTAGCCTGGTTCGTGGAAATCTGTGTTAATTTAGAGATGTCCATCTCTGCCGGTCCACTGGCGACCCTTCCTAGGTCCTCTCCCGGTGTTCTAACCCAACATTCTGAGGGGTACACCCCTTCTCACCAGCACCAGTGGCCCGGTGCCACAGGGATTCTCAGCGAGGGTGGGGACACTCCCATGGGGCAGAAGCTGACCAGAAGCCGGGTGGTGGAAGGACAGTGCAATTTTGATGTACTCCTCACCCTTGTGGGATGGAGGTTCCAAGGTGACCCTTGCTTCTCTCCATATATTATATACCTATGCCCTATAGGACCGGACCACCCATCCAGTCCCCTCTCTGATTGGATGAAGTTAGGTACCCAGCCCAAGTGCGGACAAACGATACACTGACCAAAAACAAGGGCTTTGAGCCTCACTCCAAAGGATGAGCTCCACCACCAGATCCAACTCTTGGAAATGGAGAGCAACAGGCTTCAGGCTCCAGAAGGGGAGCCCTGAGGGGTGCTGGGGATGCTGGAAGATGGCTGCAATGGGCCAGAGTTACAGGGATGCAGGAAGTAGGGGTCAGAACAGGGAGTCAGCTGATGCAAGCAGAAAAATGGAGCAGATTCCCAGAGAGAGGAGCGGACTCCAGGAGAGAGATGAGACCCTAAAGGACCACCTCCTGGGGGTCCCACCACCTGTCCTGTTCCGGCTCCAGTGTCTGCGAGATGTGGCTGCTTGCTCTTGGATTCCCATGAAATCCTTCTTTGCTTTCCTTATCATCACCCACCCACTCCCATGCTTTTACTCCAGTCAGCCTGAGTGAACCTTCGTTCTTTGCAACCAAAGAGCACTGCCTTAAATGAGGTCCAGGGGAACAGCGCTCAGGTTCCTGGGACCTGAAGTGTATCCCTGCCTCTCCCCAGACCCTTCACTGGGTTATCAGAAACCTCAGAAACTGCAGGAGCGGGTTCGCTGCTTCCCTCATTAGTGCTTTCACATCCCAGCCCTTGCTCCTCTGTGAGCTCTTTACAAGGCTTTGTACATTTGCTTACCGCTCACTCCCAAGTTTCCGGCCTCCTACTTGACTCCACCTCCCACTGTGATCCCTTCCCTGGCTCCTGCTGAGCTGGGGCTCATTTACATTTCACTCACCAACCCATTTAGTTAATTTTCTACAGTTAATTCAATTTTCACGGAGTAGCCCTGGATTGCATTTGCATTCATCACTTCCGGGGCTCTGAAGGGGATCAGAGCGGTGGCTTCCCTGCAGAGACCCTCACTTAAGCAAAGGACAACACAGCTTGCAGGCTGGGGGCAGGAGATCCCGCTGCAGGGTCAGCTCAGCAGCTTCTTCTGGCAGCAGCCCTGGGGGTCAAGCCCGTGGAGGGCAGTCAGTGCCCTCTGCCCAGGCTGCTCAGCCCAGGAAGGCAGCACCAGACTGAGCCTTCCTGCCTGCTAAGGATTCATTGTGCGTCCAGCTCTAGGTTTACTGCCCACTGTGCAAAGCATTTCCTTTACCTTAGCCTAAAACAGCTTAGGCCTCAGGGGTGTTGCCTAGTGCCTATATTATTACAAGGTTTGGGAAGGAAAAATTAAAATAAAATGAAATGAAATGAAGTGAAGTAAAATAATAATACTTCACAAAATCACAACGGAAAAGGTGTGGTGGCTTTTGGACACAGCCAAAGAGCAACCTTGGGTCATAATGAGCTAAAGGCAGCACTGCTATTTCATCTCCATCCTCATCTCCATCCCCATCTCCATCTCCATCTCTGTCTGTGTCCTCGTCTCATCTCCATCTCCATCTCCATCTCCGTCTCTGTCCTCATCTCCATCTCCATCTCCATCTCTGAGTAGCTAGCTCTAGAAGTTTCATGGTGGCATGACTCAGACCATCCAATCGGACCCCACTGTCAATGGGTGCTACATGTAACTAACTTTTCGTTTCAAGCCTTCTGCTGCTCTTCAAGCTAGTTAAGGAAAACTGGCAGCAAGGAATAGTTATTGGAGTCTGCAATTCTGTTAAGTAGCAGAGGTTGCAAATTTGCCAGTAATCCCTTCTTCATCCCGAAAGCAGTGACGATTGGATTCAATCACTTACAAATTTCCCCTGCATCTGTCACATCTCAGGACTTATTGGGAAGGAATGGTCTGGCCCGGTTCCTTTCGTGTCTCATTTGGGCTTCAAGGGCTATACACAGAAAGGATGCTACTGCATAAGGCCAGCTTTCCAGAAATAGTTCCAAAATTCCACCTGTAGCTTGTCAATCAGGCCTTCCTTTGACAGCCCTGATTCAGTTTGCTTCCGAATTTAGATCTGGTATCCCAGTGGGCTGAGATGCGGATCCCCTAGGACCTCGGGGTAGTAGGACAGGGGCTGGAACCAGAGGACTGATCCGCCACCTCTGCCTGTGAGCGTGCAGAATGCTGTAAGCCGCAGAATCCAGTTTACTTGGTACAAAAGCATCATTCTCCCTGTGGGCAGGGGGGCAGAGGTGCTGAGAAGCACTGCCTGTCCCTTCTTTCGCTACCCACCCTGCCCAAGTGCAAGCCCTACCTGGCTCTTCTGCAGCTCCTGTTTATTTCAGCTGCCCTCTCCGGTTCGCTTAACATCCCTTCCTCTGGCCTGATGCAGGGGAGGGCTGGTTCAACTCTTAGGAGCCCCTGTCGGCAAAGCAGAGGACCTCTCCACCCCAGCAAGCACTCCTGGGAAGCTGACGCCAGCTGATCAGGGTCTTGTTCTGTGTGTTGTCAACTGGGAGGGTCCTTCAGTTCCTCCACGCCACCAGCCAGCCAGCAGGGGCAGTTTGGGAAAAGGAACGCTGGGATGGATTGTTCTTTTATTTGTTTGTTTTTTACATCTTTATTGGAGTATGACTGCTTTACAATGGTGTGGTAGTTTCTGCTTTATAACAAAGTGAATCAGTTATACCTATACATATGTTCCCATATCTCTTCCCTCTTGCATCTCCCTCCCTCCCACCCTCCCTATCCCACCCCTCTAGGTGGTCACAAAGCACCGAGCTGATCTCCCTGGGCTAGGCGGCTGCTTCCCACCAGCCATCTATTTTACATTTGGTAGTGTATATATGTCCATGCCACTCTCTCACTTCGTCACAGCTTACCCTTCCCCCTCCCCGTGTCCTCAAGTCCATGCTCTAGTAGGTCTGTGTCTTTATTGAGGGACCCCTTAAGGTGGGCCGGTTTCCATCAGCTTCGGAGGGAAAGGCCGTGGAGAGGACCTACAGCAGACGACACAGGAACACGGCATTCTCCACGTCCCCTTTAAGGAGTGATGTTGGTGCTGATTCCAGTAGACCTTTAAACAGGCACTTTATTAAAGTCTCAGAACTGCTTAGACACAAGTCATGCTGGGTCTGTCAGGCTCCATTTATATCCTCTCTGCTTCCCCAAAAGGAGCTGAGCCAGGCAGACAGGTTTCCCGGGAACAGGCAAGGATCAATTCCAAGGCCACCTTCCCTGGGTGACCCAGAACGGGCTCCTCCCCTCCCTCCCTCCACCCAGGTCCCCCCGCCAGACACCTGGGGTGTCAGAGCTCCATGTGAAACTCACTGTCTGACACAGGAGCCGCTGGCCACATGTGGCTTTTGAGCATGTCAAATGTGGTTGGTCTGAACTGAGATGCGCTTAGTGTGAAAGAAAAGGTGAAACACCCCTTTCCTATTTTTATATGGATTGCATGTTGAAATGATAATATTTGGGATATATGGTATCTAACAGAATATAGTACGAAAATTATTTTCACCTGTTTTGTTTTACTTTTTAAACACGGCTACTAGAAAATTTAAAAGTGCATTTGTGGCTTGCATTCTATTCCTATTGGACAGTGCCGTGCTAGAAACATTTTCGACTGGAGGGGTCATCAGAGGCTCTCTGTGGATAGAGGGAGAAGGAAAGATCGACCAGCCTGCGATCCTGCCACTTCTCCGCTCAAAACTCTCTAAAAACTCTTCCTAACACCCTCCCCAAGGCAGTACACAAGCTGGCTGGTGTCCTCCACACCCATCTCACCTCCTTCAGCTGTTGCCCTCCCTGCTCTCTCCACTGCAGCCAACCAGGCCAACCACGCCTCAGGCTGTTCTCTCTGCCTAGAATGTTCTTCCCCAGACCTTCGCCCGCTCCCTCCCTCTCTTTATTCAGTCAACTGGAAAGTCACCTCTTCAAAGAGGCCACCCCGATTCACATCCCCAATCTCAATGAGAACCAATGACCATCCCTTGACTCTTTCCCTTTGCACCAAAGCTCTTATTACCGCCTGCCTTGAAATTGCACATTTACTTTTTTATTGGAGCATAATGACTTTACAGTGTTGTGTTAGTTTCTGCTGTACAACGAAGTGAATCAGTTATATGTATACATATATCCCCTCCTTCTTGGACCTCCCTCCCCTACCCCCATCCCGCATCCCGCCCATCTAGGTCATGGCAGAGCACCAAGATGTGCTATACCGCAGGTTCCCACTAGCTATCTATTTTACACATGGTAGTGCATTTATGTCAAACCTAATCTCCCAATTCATCCCACCCTCCCCTGCCCCCACTGTGTCCACACGTCCGTTCTCTACATCTGCATCTCTATTTCTGCCCTGGAAATAGGTTCATCTGTACTATTTTTCTAGATTCCACATATATGCATTAATATATGGTATTTGTTTTTCTCTTTCTGACTTACTTCACTCTGTATGACAGACTCTAGGTCCATGCACATCCCTACAAATGACCCAATTTTGTTCCTTTTTATGGCTGAGTAATATTCCATTGTATATATGTACCACATCTTCTTTATCCATTGATCTGTCGATGGGCATTTAGGTGAAACTGCACATTTACTTTCTGTCCCCTCCAAACAGGGGCCTTCTGTCTCTTTTGTCTACTACAGTGCTCGGCACATACTAGCCACCCAGTGAATGTTTGTTCAATGAACACAAAACAAGAGCCCCCCCGCCCAAGGTCAGTGAGATCAGGCTGTTTTCAGATGAGTCAATTCACACTTGGAGCGAGGTGAGTACAAGACAGAGCAGGAACTGGGTTCGCTAACTGCACCGGGCTTTGAAGGGATAGTAGTTTGGTGACTTGGAAAGTCACCTTCTCCAGGGTCCCACGTACCAGGAATCTGCCCCAGTCCAGGAAGCTAGAGCCAACTTATTATGGAAATAAAACAGAAAAAAAACAGCAAGATCACCCTGAGATGCTCTGGAGAGTTCCTCTGGGAAACAGATGCAGAGTTAAAAGGAAAGAAGGAGTCTGAGGTCCCACCTGCTGGTCCGGATACATTCCGGCTTCACAGTAGCCTTTGAGAAGGCACTTGAGGGCAAGCTTCACAGACTATTAATAATAAAAGCCCTTCGGGATGTTAGAAGCAGACCCAAGAGCCTTAGGGCTGCCTCTGCTGCCCCATCTCCTGGATAGCACCCCACTCTGCTTGGGCATATCTGGAGAGCGGGAGCTCATCACTCCCACGGCAGTTGAGCTGATCATTTCTGTATTTGTTTTAATTAACAGAAAACACTTGATGGTTTCAGGTCAAGAGCTGCTTCCTTGTAGTTGATGTTTCTCAGACCCTTGTTCTATCTAGTTCAGTCCTCTGCAGCCGTCCTGAGAGAGACTAATTCCTATTCTCCAGAACAGCCCTTCTGAGATGGGAGGTCACTGTGGCTTGAGAAGCCGAGCTTCCCTGGAAGCACACACTTGGCAGGGCTGTGATCTGACCCTGTGATCTGACACCCAGGCCAGGGCTCAGCAAACAAGCGTTAGTGCTCCCTGGTGACTCATTCCTAGGGGCTGATTCTCTGAGGCTACAGCCTCCTCCTTGCTCACTCAGAATAATCCCAGCTCGCCTTGGCCAGTCTGACTTCTAACTTCTAGACTCAAACGTGCTTTTTCTCCTTACTTTAGCAGTATCTATTCAAGTGCCTGTGTGCTCCAGGCCCCATGCTACACCCTGGGGATAGAATGATGGAGAAGACACAGCCCCTGGTTTAACGGAAAGGCTGCAAGTCCACAGGACATCAAAACCCAGAGGATCAGGGAGGCAAGTGCCAAGGGCACGGGCCACGGGCGCAGAGGACCTGACCCATCCAGCGGATGCAGGGGGGCCATCCTGCAGGAGTGGATGTTAATGCTGCCAATTTCCAGTTTCCTACTGGGAAATTCAGCCTGTAAGTCCCACAGATGCTTCTAGTAGAACCCAATCCTCAGTCTTCTTAAGCAAGAACATTCGAAATCTCCATCTCACGTGTTCTTTCCACTTCAGCCTACACCCCATACACACACACACACACACACACACACACACACAGAGAGAGAGAGAGAGAGAGAGAGAGATCATTTCTGCTTCTTTGCTCTTTCTCAAGCCTTTCCCTTCCTCTCATTTTCTCAGGCAGTCCCTGCCCTTCGGTCTCTCTGCTGCTCCACCTGCAACAGTAATAGAAGGGTCTTAGCAGGTACCAGCCCACAGATGAAAATGGATCCTTATCGCCTAAAGGCCAGACCCCGCCAGCAGCCCGTTCTGTAAAGCTTATCATAATCTGGCTCCAACCAGCCATCCAGCCTGGTCCCTGTGAACCCTCACCTACAAACCCCGCGCTCCAGCCACACAGGCCTGCTTGCTCTTCTCCAAACCCTTGTGTTCCACTGACACCCACTCTGCGCTCCTTTACATACACTGTCCCCTTCCCTTTCTTCTCAGCCCCACAAACTCCTATTCATCCTTTAAAACCCACTCAAATGTCACCTCCTCTGTCTAACCTCCACTGGAGCTGTCAGTTGTTCTTACCAAGAAAAGAACATTATTTGGTTTTAGTGGTTCTATTCTATTACAGTGATCTAACAACTTGCTGGGTGTTTCTCCCAAACTCTGGGTCAGGGTTCTCAGAGTGCAAGGGTAGCACGGTGCAATTCATCTTCCATCTCAGAATGTGGTATAGAAGCCAGTAATAGCATGAATACCTAATGCTACTATTTATTAATAATGAACTTAACCAGTAACAGTAATGAAAAACAACAGTAATGAATAATAATGAAAGCAAGCAGCGCCACGATGCCAAAACAGCCACTTACTTTGCCAAGCCTGCACTAGACACTCGATAAGCAAGATCTCATTTAATCTCCCAGCATCCTATCAAATCTTCCTCTTACTTTGCAAATCAGGAGACTGCAGTATAGAGAGTATAAGTACCTTTCTTGAGGTCACACATATTGTAAGTGGCAGAGGGGGGATTTGAAGCCATGGCTGTCCAACCCCACACCTGTGCTCTGAACCACCATACTACTCTGGGACCAGTAAAGGCAATGAGTCAATTAATTCACAAGTGTCAGAGAACCGGCCTCTAAGTACCCCTTACTTGCCATGCTTCCTGGGACCTCTTAATATAAACTCAAAATCTTTAGCTGTGTCCTGTGTCCAGGGAGGTAGCAAAACAGATCAGCTATGTAAGACCAGGCTCAGTGAGACCAGGCTCTGCCAATCTCAGGTGTGTGGTCCTGAGCCTCAGTCTTCCCATCTGTAAAATGGGGACATGACAGTCCCTAACCCAAACGGTCACTGTGGGGTGACAGGAGATAATACACGCAGAGCACTTAGAACAGTCAAAAAGCTCATCATAAACGTTCCTGACATGTTACCTACTGACATTATTGCCAATATCCTAGCACTCCTGGCCTTAAGGAAACTGAAGAATGCTTCCGCCCTGAGTAAACGCTCCTTCGTAGGTGACAATACTGAATGAAAGCTCTGAGTAAGAGGGTGGGGTGGAGTGGGGTGCTCGGGGCAGCAGCAGGAGAGAAGAGTGACCAGGCTGGAAGTAGGGTCTCTCCACAGGGTGTAGAAGAAGCTCATCCACGTCCAGGCAGGGACAAAACCCACTCAGAAGCAGGTCCCGGTGCACCCTGGGAAGCACAGGCTGAGTCGGGGAGCAGGAGTGGCAGTGCAGGAGTCTGTGATCCAACCGGCCAAAGGACAAGTCAAGGGGTTAGGAAGCCAGCGGTCAGCAACTGACTTACAGAGCCCCATCTCAGGTGGCAGTGCCCCGAAAAGTCTGGCCTCCTGGGTGTCAAGCTAAAGAGAGCAGATGGAGGGAGGCTGCCCTCACCCTCAACCTGTGCTGGGGATGTTCTCCCCCCACCCTTTTGTTAACTTCTTTCTAAGGCCACCCCTGATCTCAGGACAGGGGCCTCCGCAGTGTTGGCCAGGGCTTTCGTAGGAGTGGCCCCTGCAAGTAAGTGGTCACCAGGCAGGGCCTGAGGTCGCCCACCCGAGGCCGTGCTGGAGGCAAGAGAGAAAGTTTCCAGAGGGTCTGGGGGAAAGCCAGACTTAAGCTGGGCAGGCCAGAGGGAAGCTACCAGGCACTGAGGCTGGGAGGACAGAGGAGGAGTCCAAGAGTCACGTGATGAGCCGAATTCCCACAGAACACCAGGTTCCTGCTGGGTGATTTTGAAAAATGTTCTGACCCTCTCTGGGCCTCATTTCCTCCACTCTAGGATGAGGGCGTGAACCCCAAGATCACTTCACTATCAATCACCATCATTCTATAAAGCTGCGAGGAGACAGGCATTACCACATCCCTCTGAGCCTCTGTTTTCTCATTTGCACGTGACGGAACTCAGCAGGGCTGTCCATTAAGGTTACTGTGTATGCAGGAACAGGGCACATGAAGTGCCTAGCCTAGGAGCTGGCACACAGTAGGTGCTCAAATAACGGCCACCCCTTTCCACCAAGCTTGAGTGGGGATAACTGGGGGCCTCCCGTCTGGCCCTCTCCCTCCCTCAGTGACTCTGGGAGACTGGGTCCTTGACCCTCTTCATCGGGTGGCAACCTGGCCATTGGACCATCCCTGCTGTGGGCAAACACCTCTTTTCAACCAGAGCTTGTGTTTTAGTTTTGTTTTCATCAGAATGCAACACATACTTAGGACAGAGAATTTGAAGCAAATTGACAAAAGAGAAGAAAAATAAATCATTTGTGATTCTCTAGTTCAAAAACATCTCGGGCACTTCCTTGCCTTCTTTCTATGCAAAGGATCTTCAAGTCGAGGTTCCTGCTGTCTCCTGCTTACTGTTACAACAAAACTTCCCATCTGGTGTCAGCACTGTTTTAATGGTGATGTTGTGATTTACCTAAACAACCCCATCCCACTGTCAGGGATTCATGATGTTTCCAAACATCCACTCTTCTAAATCAATGAGCCATGGATTTTTTTTTTTTTTTTTTTTTTTTTTTTTTTTTTTGCGGTACGCGGGCCTCTCACTGTTGTGGCCTCTCCCGTTGCGGAGCACAGGCTCCGGACGCGCAGGCTCAGCGGCCATGGCTCACGGGCCCAGCCGCTCTGCGGCATGTGGGATCTTCCCATACCAGGGCACGAACCCGCGTCCCCTGCATCGGCAGGCGGACTCTCAACCACTGCGCCACCAGGGAAGCCCGGATATTTTTCTTTTTACTGAAGTCTAGTTGATTTACAATGTTGTGTTAATTTCTGCTATACAGCAAAGTGATTCAGTTATACACGTATATATTCTTTTTTATATTCTTTTCCATTATGGTTTATCACAGGATATTGAATATAGTTCCCTGTGCTCTACAGTAGGACCTTGTTGTTTATCCATTCTATATGTAATAGTTGGCCATCTGCTAATCCCAAACTCCCAATCCATCCCTCCCCCAAGCCATGTATATTCAATTCATAAAGGACTTTAAAAAAAAACTGCCTTTAGGATTTTCTTTAAAAGATTACCAGAAGCAAGCTTCCTGGGACAGGGTGGATGCTGACATTGAGGGCTCCCTCCCTTGCTGGTGATTTGGGGTGTCTGAGAGTCAAGTTTCAGAAAGAAAAGCGTTTCTTAGGGAACTGGCCTCAGGCTTGGCCCAAATCTCTGAGGAAGCATCACCTAGAGTCTTTACATTTTTTTTTTTTTTCTCCTTTTCTGTCCTAGTTTGAATAGACCCCCAGGGCAGATGGGTTTCCGGAGCTACCTGAATTTGAAATAACTGCCTGGGGCTTCCCTGCTGAATCCTATAAATATTTTCCTTCTCCTGCTACTGCCCAGTCGTGGGAGTTTGGAAGGTTTCCCTAAAAGAGGAGAAAATGCGCTTTGCTTGGTGCTGCAGGGGCTGGAGGCCAGGAAGAGTGAGCTGGTGTCCTGACCAGGACCTGGATAAGTTGGGGACAGAGTCTTTGCCTTCTTTAGCTGGGCCACTCCCCTTGTCGGCCTTCTGGCTCACTCCCCCCTCCCCCCACCCCCGTGCCCCTATGGCTGTTGCCACCACGTGGGGGCCTGGAGATCATCCACTTTGCTGGTAAGGGTCCTGAACCCCGCCCAGCTCCTACCAGCTCTCCACAACCCCTTCTGGAAAGGGTGTCTTGCTCCCTATACTATAATCACTGAGATTTATAAAGTATTCTCGTGTCCTTAATATGGTGATAACCTTGTCTTGCATCATCTCTGGGTACCCTCACAACTTCCCCTCTGATTAACCCCATTTTGCCAATGGAGGAATGAAAGCCTTAAAGATGGAGAAAGTTTACGACGGCTGCACGGTTAACGAAGGGTGAACCCAGATTCTGGTCTATACTCCCTCCCCACTGTCTGGGGTCAACCACCACCCGGAGAAGAGATGCACTTATCACGACCTCTGTGGGCATCACCAGGGGATACCTCACTCCCCCGCCCAGGTCATTTCAGCAGCTCACTGGACACACACGCTCTGTCATCCCTGCCGGCCCACTGTTGGGTCCTCAGCCCTCCTTACTGTCTCAATACAGCACGGGACATAATTTTTTGCTGTCCTCTAGACCCACTGTCACAAGATGGTAGAACGAGAAAGTTCCTTAAATACGGCAAGGATGCCTTCTCTCCTGAGTGTCGAATATCTCACAATTAATACACAGCCATCCCATGATTACCTCGTTCATCCTCCCAATGGTCCTGTGCATCAGAAGAAGGGCTCAGAGAGGTCCAGTAACCTTCTCCAGGCTACACAGTCATTGGTAACTGAATAGGACTAGAAGCAGCATCCCTTGGCTCTAGGCCCAGTGATTTTGCCTTTTTTCAGTCTCTTGGTTTTTAGATGAGACAGTGTTTAAGTCCAGAGACGTGGAGAGGCTATTTAAGGTCACATGGCATGTCAGCTGAGAGAGGCGGGGACCAGCACCGAACCCTCCTATTCCCTGGCGCCCCTCCATAAAAAGCAAACAGAGCGTGAATGAGTCAAGAGAATGCCCGTGCCAGCGTGTGGGCCCCTCTGGATTCTGGAGACGAAATGGCTCTGACTGCTGGATTCTTACATAGTTGGGTGAATTCCACAGAGCTGGGGAGACCCACCAGCAAGGCCAGGGCTGGAATGAAGACCAAAGGGATGGTGAGTGGGCAGTGGGAGCAGAGCACTGTGGTTTAAAGAGATGTCCACCCGCCACGGCCCAGAGCAGGGGGCGTGGTCAGTGGTGCCCCTCTCTGACCCTGACTCAAGAAACGAATGGGCTCCGTCCTCTCCACAGCAGTGCCCTTCACTGATGCGCTGTAAATGGGGATGGAGGAGTGGCTGGAAGTGCCAGTCACCACTGGGGAAGCCAGGGATCTCATCTGTCCAAAAAGAAGGCCACGGTATCAATCTTCCAATCAAGGTGATCCTTAGGACCTGATGTAAGTGACACCAGGGATGAAAGGGAGAGGGGAGGGAAGGTGTCTACCCCTGCATTAAGGCCTTCTCTCACTGAATTCCTCTCTCTGCCCTAGGAGACAGATGCTGTCCTTGGTAAGTCCTTGCCCAAGGTCACACAGCAGCAACCAGCACGGACCGGGTGGCATGCCGGACTCCAAGGACCACGAGGTTTCCACTCAACTACCCGTCCCCTCCCAGTCAGCAAGATGCGCTCAGGAGTGTCAGCCAGAGAGGGCTTCGGGCTGGATTACTCCACGATCTAGGTGGGCACCTCTAACGTATTCTGGCCTCCGCCTACAAGCCGGTTGGCCAAACTGTGCCATCACGTGGCTGCAATGGCAGCCATCCAAGGGGTCGCCCTGAAGCACCTCTGCCTTCTAGAGGCTCTTCTCTTTGAGCAAGGCTAAGTTTTAGGAGTGGAGACTCCAAGTCAAGGTGCAAAGGCAGAGCATGGATCCATCGTGGCTGGGATCTCCAACAAGATCCCCATAGAGATGAACTGTGTATCCAGTATCGCCCTGACTCAGTGGTCACCTTGGACCCAGCCAGCCCCTCCCCTCCTCCTATCAACCTTTGGCTGGCACAAAGCCGGGCACGGTGGCTACAGAGATGAGCAATACACAGTCCCCACCCTTCCCCCCTCCCTCCCGCCTTCCCTCCTTCTCCCTCCAGCCCCCCTTCCTTCCTTCCAACAAACTGTAAATTGAACACAGCAACGCACTGTGGTAGGTACAGTGCTGGGAGTAAAACAGTCCACAAGAATGCAGTTCCTGCCGTCACAAAGCTTAGGGTCTAGTGGGAGATGTAGTTATTCCTCAAGTAATCACAATACAAAACGTTGCAAATGGATAGGACTGTGAAGGCAAAGTTCAGGGTATTTTTTTTTTAACATCTTTATGGGAGTATAATTGCTTTACAATGGTGTGTTAGTTTCTGCCTTATAACAAAGTGAATCAGATACACATATACATATGTCCCCAAATCTCCTCCCTCTTGCGTCTCCCTCCCGCCCTCCCTATCCCACCCCTCTAGGTGGTCACAAAACACCCAGCTGATCTCCCTGTGCTATGTGGCTGCTTCCCGCTAGCTGTCTATTTTACATTTGGGAGTGTATATATGTCCAGGTTACTCTCTCACTTTGTCCCAGCTTACCCTTCCCCCTCCCCGTGTCCTCAAGTCCATTCTCTACATCTGCGTCTTTATTCCTGTCCTGCCCCTAGGTTCTTCAGAACCTTTTTTTTTTTTTAGATTCCATATATTTGTGTTAGCATACGGTATTTGTTTTATCTTTCTGACTTACTTCACTCTGTATGACAGACTCTAGGTTCATCCACCTCACTACAAATAACTCAATTTCGTTTCTTTTTAACTAAAAATAGAGCTACCATATGACCCAGTAATCCCACTACTGGGCATATACCCTGAGAAAACCATAATTCAAAAAGAGTCATGTACCACAATGTTCATTGCAGCTCTATTTACAATAGCCAGGACATGGAAGCAACCTAAGTGTCCATCGACAGATGAATGGATAAAGAAGATGTGGCACATAAATACAATGGACTGTTATTCAGCCATAAGTTCAGGGTATTTTAAAGAAACACAACAGGGGGCTTGATCTAGGCTGGTGGGGGGTGGTCAAGGAAAGCTTGCTGTTTGACTTGAGATCTAAAGATGACAGGGTTTTGGGGGAGTGCACAGCAGCAGGGCATGTGTGAAGGCCCAGAGGCCTTCTCCCCAGAAAATCAGAAGAAAGCCAGTGCAGCGAGAGTCCAGAGAAAATGGCGGTCGGGGGGCTGGGGAGGTGTGTTCGATAAGGCTGGAGAGAGAGGGGACGGGAGGATCTTGCAGGGTCTTGTAAGCCAGGTTGAGGTGTTCGTTTGCAATTCATTCTCAGTGCAATGAAGAGCCTTTGAAATTCACAGCCAGGGAGGGGCAGAGTCAGATGAGCAGATGAAATGCATCCACTCTGGGTGGAGAGGAGATCAGATCGGAGGGCAGGGGGAAGAAAAGATGTAGGGAGCGAACTGCAGTAATTCAGGTGAACCCAAATGGTAGGACCCCCCGAAATGGGCCAGAAGAGCCTCAGGCCCTGCAGGGAGCCCCAGGAAGAGGCTTGGGGGATGAGGTAGAAGGACCTTTGCAGCCAACTCAGAGAGGAGGTTCTTCCGCTCACTCCCCTACCAGACCCTCTTGGAAGAAAAGCAATGGATCTGCCCCGGCCCAGATGGCAGCCCTACAGGATCCGCCCAGAGCAGAGGCACAAAGGGTTATTGAAGGGAGGCAGCTCTAGTACACCACAGGGGCTGAACGGGAGTCCCACTCTATCCACAGTAGCTCCCCGGAGCCAGGTAACTCATCCCAAATGGGACTCCACAAGAAAGGTCAGCAGAAACCCCTGTGCTCTCAGCCCTGGACTTAGAGATGCAGCTACATCCAGGATACTGGATTGGGGTGGAGTTGGGGATCTCTGGCCCAGTGTCCTCCCCACAGGGGGCAAAGAAACTGGGGCAGCAGTCGTGGCCCAAAGAGACGCCAACCTTCATAGCTGCGGTTGTTTCCGTGGATATGTTGATTCAGAGTCGAGAAAAGGAGCAAAAGGAATGAAAAGGAAGCAGAAGCAAGTCCTGGAGGGGAGCAGCGTCTGCGCTTACGCCTGGGGCAGAAGCGAGAGGCTGTAGTCTGACTGGAGGGCCTTCCAGAGATCTGAAAGCGCTCACACCAGGACACTGCAGCTATGATCATGTAGGTTTTGCCTTTTGCCAAAGACAGGCCATTTTGTTGCTGTCCCTGTGACCATGGTGCAACCCAGGTTGCGAATGGGCATGCGGCCGGGGAAATATACAGACACAACGTTCCCATAGGGCATCACCAAGGCTATACTATAGATGACTCAGGAACAGACAAAAGAGGTTTCCACAGGGACTGGGCTGGCAGGAGAGGGGTTGAAGAAGGCTGCACAAGGAGACCAAAGCTGGACCAAGTTTTCGAAGCTGGATGGGAGGTCACCAGTGGGGGAGGGGGAAGAACAGGAAAAGTACCAGAGGTGGGAGGAACACCTGAGCAAAGGAAGGAATTATGCAGAGCATGCAGAACAGCTTCGCTGCGAGGCTCCGGTAGAGGCGGAGCCTTGGGAGGGCTGCGATGCTAAGGATGTTGGGCCCAGTTTGGCAGGCATGACCCTGAAAAGAGCAGCGTCGTTTCTGCACCCATCCTGCTCGCTGTGAAGGAGGAGCTCAACTTCCCCTTAACTGAGCAGGGACCTGCCTTCAATCCTACAACGTCTCAGAACTTCTGGAGGTCACCTAAGGATGGCACGCTCATTTCACAGATGAGGAAACTGAGGCCCAGAGAAGTACAGGGTCTCCCTCAAGGTCACACAGCAGCCAGTGGAAAAGCCAAGGTGTCAACCCAGGTCCCTGCCTCTTAGTTCCTTTTCTGCTTTACCGCGCCTGTCCTTTTTCTGACTGGGTGATGAAAATGTGTGCAAAAGGCAGGAATTGGATGGGGGACGTGAAGCCACAGATGAGTGAATGGCAGGTCATCCCTCAGTGACGATCACTATGGAAACAAGAGGCAGAGACAGATGGGGGCCCCGAACTCAAGGGTCAGGCTTTTTTTATTCCCAGATTCACGCTGGCCAGAGGAAGATGCTGTGTGTGCTAAGATGTAATTCAGGGTGGACAGCTCTGGAGGCAGGGCTTCATCAGCAGAGCAGTGGAGGCCAGCTGCCGCCGCAGCTTTAGAAGCCATGCCTCGTGTCACAGAGCTGACCTCAAAGCACCACGGAGGGCCTCACACTTGCTGTTTCCAGACCTGGGCTCTCCGCAGTTAATGACTGGACCTTGCCATTCCCGAAGCATTTTTCTCTCCCAAGGTCTCAGGATGTTAACTTAGCACGAGATCATAGGAGGTATACGTTCCAACCATTTTATCTTCCAAACAAAATCCCATTGAGTTCTCACACCCTTGTATTATACACAGGAAAACTAAGGTTGAGAAAGGGGAATGAGCTAAGTTCGCACAATGAGGAAAAGACAGAAGGGAGTCTCAAAGCCAGAACTCTGAACTCCAAACCACTCTTTCATTCCTGTATCACCCAGAGTAGTAACAATGAAAGGTATCGATCTGTCTGCTCCTGTCCCAAGGGAGGGAAAAGCCCAGGGAAGAAGGTTGGCATCGTAACGTAGAAACCACAGAGTGAAGCCAGAAATCACCACTTCCTCATGTGCCCTCATGTCCCCAGTTCATCTCTGACACCCCACCCCCCAACATGTTCAGGACAGAAACATAATGGGGGTGCAGACAGAGGAAATGAGTGAACATAGGTGGAGCACTGGATAGTTTGCAAAATGCATTCACAGCCCTCTCCGGTTCATCCTCAACCCTGCACAGTGAGAATGTGAAAACACCACCGCCCTGATTGACAGATGAGGTTACTGACCCCGGGGGTGAAGGGACTTGGATTCAGATCTGAACCTCCTGACACCACATCCTGTGAGTTTCTGTTTGCATCGCCTTTCTTTTGGCTGTATTAGGGGGGGAAAGCCAGCATTCGTTGAATGATAATATTAGACAAACGGATGGAGAAAATAACACAGCTGTCACCTCTCTCTAAGCACCCTTCTCACACACCAGGCCCCCTGCTAAAGCAAACTGCCCACATTTGCTCACTTCCTCTGCACACTGCCTGAGTGAGGCAGGGGTTATGATCCCATTTTACAGGCGGGGACAATGAGGTCCAGGAAGTCAAGTCCTTGCAGTGGCTTCCTCTGATTTGCTCTCAGGGTGTCTTGGTTCCTGGTAATTTAGTTATTTTTTACCTGTTGGGTGTTCATTTTCTTAGAATTTTGTTTGTGGGAACTGTTTGCATCCTAGAACAAAGGAGGGTTCTAGATAAGATCTGTGTTCACTACTGACAATCCACATTTACTCTAAATGGAATTCTTGTCTTGAGGTTTTCAGATCGCCCAGGCGGTCTAAATTCAATCTGAAAACCTATATAAAAACATGCTGATGGCTCTGAATTTTCGTCAGCAATTTATTGACCCCTTACGCTCAGCGCCTATGTTTAAGATTGTTTATTTGCCTTGCACTTCCCATGGGGGCATGATACCTGATTCATCCTTACCCTGCGGGTGGGGCCCTTTGGGGTCTGAGCTTTATGGGGGAGAGGAAAGCCTATTAGGCCACCCAGCCCTGGGCTCAGCATAGTGACCGTGACGGTGGTCATCAGAGAAGGAAACAGCAACAGCTTAGCGAGCACTTTCATCTTCACATCCCGCTAGACGCAAGGAGAAGCCTGATGAGGAGGAACGCGCTGAAATACCCATTTTACAGAGAGGGCACTGATGCTCAGAGAAAGAGGCAGACAGATCAGAGCTGGAGGAGTGGATGAGGAGGGAAGGCCGTGACAGAGGCTATAGGGCTGGATCGGAGAGGAGAGCTCGCGGGGCAGAGGAAGGAACACCGAGAGAACCAGGCTCCAGCAGGTGTTGACCGCGGGCGCCCCCCCCTCTCTCTGAGCCGCACTTCCTTTATGTGCCAGTTGGCAACGTTTCTGCCCTGCCTGCTTTCCAGGGTTGCCTGCAGGAGACACACCCTGAGAGTGAGATAATCTAACAGTGGTGAAAGTCCTTTGCACACTAGAAAGTGCTCTTCAGACCCAAGGCTATGGTCATGGTTACCGCTGTCCTTCTTGGCCGCAATCCATTCCTCCAGGGCAAAGTGATGATGCAGATCTGATGAAGATCTCTACCACCCATAAGATGGACTGGCTGGAAGGCCAGCCTTCTACATCCCAGGCTCCACCCTGCATCTCTCCTGAAGACGGCCATTTGGGTTCCCCAACAGAACGAGACCACTGCCCTGTCAAGGGTGGCCAAGGGTCCATTTGAACCTCCGAGCCAGCTCTCAAGGGCTGGGCACATCCCTACTCTTTGAAGCGTCTGTGGTTACTGCTGCCTGAGACAAGGCAACTCTGTAGAAGACAGAAGCCAACCCTGGAGGCGGGAGCTTGACCTTGAAGCTCGTGTGTGCTGTTTACTCACCTGGGGTCTTGATATCAAGTCACTTAGTCTCCCAGAGACTCATGGCATCATGATATCTCTTTCGCAGAATCGCTGGAAGCATGAAATGGGTAAAAGATACACAGACTAGCTCAGCACAGGTGGGAGGGCTTCCCATCGTTCTTGGTGGTCCTGGGACTGGTGGGCTCGCTGGCACAGGGGGACACTGGGGGAGTGAACTGGGAGGGCTGTTGACTCGGGGCAGCCAGAGGTCCCATGGAGGTGTAATTGTTTTGGCAGAAGACAAGTTCAGTGCCAGGAAAATGGAATTAGAGCATAAATGCACAGGGCAAGAGAAAATGAAAATGGGAGAAAGGGCGGCAAAGTTGCCAACTAAGAAGGCCCAAACAAGCAGGGTCAGGCATGGTGAACAGATGCTAAGAGAGTAACATGGAACAAAGATGGAGGACGCCACCCCAGCCCTGAGCGTCCTCGCTAGGCCACATGTGGCTAGTATGACAGGGAAGCCACGGTAGCCTCAGTGAATCCCTTGAAGCTTCTCCAGGTCTGTTTAGGTCTCCCTGAAAGTTTAGCAACAAGAAGCTCTCTGATCCGACTCAGCTCCCTGTTGAAAAACAAATTCATCTGCCATCCAACGATCTGCATGCTTTCAGAGTCAGCCTCTGGCCTGAACAGCAAGCAGGCAGGGGATCCCTAAAGCGCGCCCTGAAGAGTAGAATTCACGCCCCATTGGCTGCAAGTCTCAAAGAGGACAACACAATGAGATTAGAGCACAGAGATACATAATTAGATTCTGACAGGGAAATCCCACTCGTGCTGCTTGGGAGGCATCCCCCAGCAGTGAAGATGAAAGTCAGAGATCATCAGACCTTAGCATACGACATGCCACGGGGCATGGGAATCATTAACTGTGATTATGGTGCTACACACCTTCTAAGTGGTGAGTGGGAGGAAGGGACCAGATCCTATTACCGGTTCCCTTGATCTCTGTGTGTCACAGCCAGGTGGACGCTCCAGCCCAAGCTCGCCGCGCACACAGGCCTGCACGATTACATGGACTCTCTCAGAGATAGTCAGAGGGCCGCTGACATTGCCATCTGTCTGTCTTTTGAGAGAATCTTCCCTCCCTCCTCACCATGGGTGTGAGATGATGGGACAGGGGAATCCAAGGTTGGAGGGAGGTCACGGGTTGTCAGAAGTTCAAGGTGCTCCCTGCCATAGTAGAGATGCTAGTATTTCTTTGAATTCTAACAGGAAGTGGAAAATGATTCACCTGGTCTTGCATCAGACCTCTTCTCAACAGATCTAGACTTAGTATAAGCGTGGTCATCAAGACATAATATTCATTTAACCATCAGTATATCTGCTATGTGCCAGGCACAGTGTTCAATGCAATGAGGTCATGACACATGCATTGACCTTTAGGAACCCACAGTCTAGTGGGGTCAACGGCTCCCTAGCTGGGGAGTGGGTGAGAAGAGGTGGAGAAGGATCTCCCATCCAGGGAGTGTAAATTAAGAGTCAACATGAAGGCAAACCTTACTAAAAACAGACAGCTCCCCATGGGACCATGGGGAAGGCTGAGAGGGGGGACCAGTTACAGGGATGCAGCTGGCAGAGATGGACCTACACACAGGCGAGGGTGGCAGAGAGAGGACCAAGTAAACAGACATGAACTAAGACTGGAGAGAACGTGGAAGGATGGAGTGTATAAGTGTAGCATCTGGGGGGAAGAGGAAGAGATGGGACATATGCGCCCTCTTCACCCATCACTACGCCCAGAGACCCACCTTCCCCTGCACCTGCACCCCAGAGATTACGATGTAAAGTTCTGACTTCCACTGAGTGAAGGAGGAAAACTGGAAGTTTCAGATATCTGGTAAGACATGAAACATGAGAGGACATGAAATCCAGTGTGTAGGCTGGAAAGCAATTCACAGTTCTAGCTGCCCTACAGCAGTGTAAACAGCACATATTTTTAATCAAGATGGAAAGCAAACTCAAAGGAAAACTATGAGAACTATTTCATGGGGAGACCTACAATATCATTGCCACTTCCCCTCTGTGCCTCCCTCCCCTCTGGCATGAGTACTGAGAGCACTGCCTGTCTGTGCAGGTACAGGTCGATTCTCCGGGAATAAGGCACTGCTCCACTGGTCTTTTATTCTGATTACTGCTCTGAGTGTGCCTCTACTCAGACCTTAAAAGTTCCAACATCAACAGTGAACCGAATTACAGGCGACTAAATGCTCTAATAAGGCTTATGTACACAGTGTTGTAGCAGACGCAAGAGGAACTGATGAGGGTATAAAGGAAACCTTCACAGAAGTGGTTATGTTTGAGCTGGGTTTTGAAGGATGAATAGGAGTTCATGAAACAGGGCAAAAGAGATGGGTCTGTCAGACACAGGGACATTCATATGCCAAAGTCACACAGAATGAAGGTGTATCCTAGATCTGGGGGTGGTTAGTAGATCGATTGCTCAGAATCCGTTGAAACTAGAGATGCATGAATTTTTCACCCACCCTTCAAAGAGATGAATTTTGAAAATATTTAGAGGGCCTTAAACACAAAGATAAGCTGTTGTGTAAGATTTTATTTTCTAGTCAAAAGGACCACTGAGGGCATATATATATATATATATATATATATATATATATACACATATATATAGTTATATATAGTTATATATCATTATGTATAGTTATATAGTTATATGGTTATATATAGTTATATGGTTTTATATAGTTATACAGTTTGTTTGGATGGGGTTTTGTTGGATGGAGTTTTTAAAGTTACATGCTGTGTTTTTACCACTCAAATATTTTTGGTTTCCCATTGTTTTAAGTGTGAACTAAGGTTATACTTAATATTTATAGGACGTTGCCACATGCTAGGTGATGATTTATTCCATTTCACCTTTTTGACCCTAAGTGGTAAGTACTGTTATTATTTCCATTTTGGAGAACAGGACATGGATGCTGAGCGAACTGAGGTCCCTTGCCCCAATCTCACACCCTCTAAGTGGCAGAATCAGGATTTGAATCTGGCTCCATCTGACTCCAAAACCCATGCCCGTTCCACCACCCCATGCTGGGTAGGCATTGAAGGCTGGGCTCTGATGGGGCCACAGGGGACATTCTGCATGGCGGGGAAGAACAGAGATGAACAGTAACCTTTATGCAGATCTCAACCTCTGCTCTGTCCAGGTCGCTTTACTTCACTCTGGAGAAAACAGATTCAACACTCTGTGAGTCCCAGCGCTTGGAACTACAGAGAGTCGGGCTGGAGCATGGCGAGGGAGGCCTCATCCAGAGCCTCATCTTGTTGCTGGAGCCTTTGGAAACGGTATGTGGCCTGGGCCTCTGCGGCCCTGGCCAGAAACCACACAGCCATGGCTCAGAGAGTTGAAAGGGACCTTAGAGGTCGCCTCATCCTCCAGATGGAAGGCTCTTACCCTGTGATGGCCGCCCCCATCAGGATCACAGGCTCACACCTCAAACGCCAGCTGGCCTCTGACCATGTGGTGCCGTGGCCTCACACACACTGTGTGTGCCACACAGACCAGATGTGCGGGGCAGCCCTGGCTTTAGAAAACCTGGAGTCCCGGGTCTGGGCGGCTGCCCTGCTTTCTAACTGTGTACTTGGGACGTATCCTCTTAGAGCCTCAGTTTGGGCATCCGAAAAGAGGGATTGCTAATGCCTCACTCCCAAGGAAATTGGGAGGAGTAGACTAAGAAATAAAGGGGAGATAGTACAAATTGTGTATTTAAACAAATAAATATATATGTATGTATGTATGTATACACATATGTACACCAAGGTAAAGGACCATTGTGAAGATGACGACTTAACAGTAGAGGTCAAGAAACTGTACCTGTAAAGATAAAGAAACTGTACCTGTAAACTGTATCAAAAGATTTCTGTCACCACCACTCGCAGCCACTGATAGCATGTAAATAAGTAAGTGTGGCCCGTGTGCCAATACGTCTGTATTAAAGGACACTTAGAGTGGATTTCATCGAATTTTCAGGCAACACAAAATATTATTCCTCTTTTGATTTTTTTTCAATGATTTTAAACTGTAAGAACCATTCTTAGCTTCTGGGCTGTGCAAAACCAGACAGCGGTCAGATTGTTTGACCTTCCCTGACCTGTGGGTGAGTCTTCTTCAGCATTGTAGGAATCCCTGCTGGGGGTGGAGTAGTTGTGCTATAATAGTGCAAACATCCGCGTGCTGCCTACTCTGGAAAAATCTCCTTGGTGCTTCTCCCTGGCTCCGATGGGCTGGTCACCCCTCTGTGGACCCCAGTCAGCACAGATGTCACAATGCACGGTGGCTATTTGCGGGACATAGGCCAGGAGCTCGCCCAGGACCACTTGTCCATTTCATATCTGCGGAGCCTGGCATCGTGCTGGACACAGGAGATGCTCAGCCAATGCTTCTGTATGCTTTTATTACTTTCTAAATTTCATTTTCAAAAACATTAAAGATACTATACACCCTTCCTATGCTGCCTCAGATGCCTATGATTTTGTTTTCGATCCAAGAGACCCAAAGGATGAATGAGGTTATTTCAAAGTACACATTAGTTCAATTTTCACGAAACACGCATTATCTCTTCCTTCCGATTTCCTAGGTCTCCTCTCCAGCCTTACTTGACATAAGTGCAAAGTTATGGGCAGATAAGAGCCTCAGCTTCCTCATCTATAAATGAGGGGTCGTATTTGTACCAACACTAACTATTGTGTGAACTGGAAGAGACAGTCATATAAAATACTTAGCATGGTTCCTGGTACTTAGTGAAGGTTCGTTGAGAATTAGTTATTATTTTATAACCCTCCAAGATAAAATTACTGTGCACATTTCCTTCTGCCACCTGGAGTCCAGCTGGCAGAAGCCAGCGGGGTCCTCAGCCATCACCCCTGCCGTCACTTCCCACCCTCACTGCTGTCACCACATAGGGCTGGAGCCCAGAGAGGGGAGGGGAGGGACAAAGACACAGGATAGGAGAGGAACCGAGTTCTGGTGAGACCCAGTGCCCCTCCTCTGGGGCCAGTGCTTTCTGGGGTGTCTGCAAGGGCTGGGGCACAGGATGGCCCTGAGGGAGGCTTAGGTGTTCAGCACCGTCCCTGCTGCCTTTTGCAATTTCTTGTTGGGTAGAAGTGCTGACCTGCTGGCACCAGCTCGCTGGCCGCTTAGCAATCACATCTCCTATTATAAAACTGTCAGTTAACAAATTGATCTTCTGAGGTATGGTTGAGTCTCTCATTTGTCCGGGCCTGATCAATTCATGGGTAGGCAACAAGTTTAGAGTCAGAAAAACCCAACTGTGAATCCTGGCTCTGTCACTTATTAGTTAAGTGTCATAGAGTCCTTTTTCTCTCTGGGCATCCGTTTTCTCAGCTGTAAAATGGGAATGGCAGTAACGCCTATCTGGCAAGATTATTATTAGTACAATAATAATATTATTATTAATAATGTGTCCCAAGTACATGCTATGAATGAGGTACCATGATAAGTGATATAGATAGATAGATAGATAGATAGATAGATAGATAAAAACCTCCTTTCATCTTCACAGCAATCTCAAGAGGTGGATGCCATTATTATACCCATTGTACAGATGCAGAAACTGAGACTTAGTGAGGATAAGATTCTTGCTTAAGATCACACAGCAAGTTAGAAGTAGAGTTGAGATTCCAATCTAAGTCTCTCTGACTACAAACTCTGTGCTGAACTGGAAGCTATTGCTTCTTTGCTGTATATTATTATGGCCTGAACTCCTTTACACTATGTGACAAGTCTGTTTCTCCAGGCTAAGGGAGAAAGCAGGGCCCTAGGATGATGTGGCAGACCCTGTGAGTGCCTATCCTACACCTTTCTCACCAGAAGATCTTCTGTTTTATTCAGTATCACCCTCAATATGTTTCAGGGGAGGGGAGCATTAGTCGCATAGATATCATCAATTTGTGGAATTTCTTCAAACTGTGCATACATGAGAAGTGCACTTTTTGCACATATATCGTATTTCAATTTAAGAAGTTTAAAAAAGAGAGGCACAGAATCAAGATGTCTTCAAATTGCTTTCAACTAGAAGAGAGAGAGAGGGAAAGAAAGCAAATGTGGCAAATGGTTAACAATTCATGATCGAGGTGAAGGGAATACAGGTGTTCATTGTACTACTATTTCAAATTTTCTGTGGCCTTGAAATTTATCAAATCAAAAAGGTGGAGCGGAGACACAAGGAAGAGCTGCTCACCTGCCTCTGTGGAGGTGGGACACAGCAGTGGTCCATGAAAGGTGGTGCAGGACTGTCCCCCGGCCCAGAGATGGGGAGGGGGAAAAGGTTTGTGCCCTCAGTGCCCTGTGTGAAGTCCACAAGCACGTGGGACCAGGGCCTCAGTCTCACCACCCAGAGTGTGCAAGACTGTACATGTGGGAGCCTTTCCACCTTTGTCTGCTGCTCCATGGCAGCTTCTGTGTCTAAGCTCCCAGTCTCACCCAGGGGCATCCCAGGAATCTTACCTCGAAGCAGTGTGCAGAGCTCCGAGGAGCAGAAACATCTCTGTTAAAGCGAAACATCACTAAGATGAGAAGAGGCAACATCTCTAACGCCCACAGGGTGCCATTGGAGCTGTAAAATGTGCCTCCAAATTAGATGTGGGGAAGAGCTTCACCAGCTCTGGCTGTTCATCCCCAAGGACAAGGGCAGCCTGATTCCCTCCGACTTGCCACCCCCAACTCTGCCACAAAGCTGCGAGTGTTTTGTCTGAATCTATTTGAGGTGTCTTATGCAACAGAACCTCATCTCTGAGGAGAGACGGTTTGCTTTATGGCATACAACGTTCTCATTGTCAGGGAAGTTTCCCTGACACAAACTCTAGTTTGTGCCTTTCTTGCTTATAAGAACCTTGAAGGCTCCAAGGGACATGTGCTTTAAGAAGATGTTCAAAGCCCTAAATAGACTGAAACTTTCTTCTGCAGGGACGTATTTATTGAGCATTAATTCACTACATTGTACTTGAAAGTCGTCTTGAGGTGCAAGGTCTTTCCACATACTGTATGACAATGATTTCCCTCCTCCCATCAAGGGTAGGTAGGCCAGAGGTTATTTTCCCACTTTACAGGTGAGAAAACGGAGGCTCAGAGATATTGCTGACTTGATCAATAGGTCACAGCACCATTAAGTGGTAAATCTGGGTCCGCTGACTCCAAATCCAGTGTCTTTCCAATACCACCTTCTAACCAGCCCTGCTCTAGGCACCATGAGGACCACGGTCAATGAGAAATCATGGGTCTCCCACGTGCCACTTATTAAGTTACCGTCTCTTAGTTTCAAACCCGCCCTTCTCTGTGCTACTTTGTCTTGTTAGGGCTGCAGATTCCATTTCTGCTTTGCCAGCTGGGTCCAGGTGAGGTTCTGCCAATAGGGGGCACTAGAGGAAGGTTGCAAGGCTGGAGGAGAAGGGACTTCTTCCAGCTGTTTCCCAGTGGCTTCCTGCTTACTTCTGTTCCTGTAAGCATTGCCCCAGCAGCACCTCTTCATCCTGGAAGAGGTGGTTCCTTCCTAAAACTGCAGCTGAACCCAGTGTGCAGTTTTCCCAACACTTGGAGAACAAGTTGCAGGCACTCCCCTCTGACCAGCGGACACGACACCAGCACCAGCCTGCAGGCTCCGCCTCCTCAGTGGTCTGGGTCCAGCCCCACCACGTCTCAGCTTGGAGACGCCTGTACTAGCCAAGCAGCACCTCCCCCTAGAGATCTGAGGTTGAGCCTCACTGCAGCCCACCTCCAAGTTTCTGCATTTTAGTGATTCCAACGATTTCCCTTTCTTCCCTCAGTCCAAGAGCTGGTGGCTGCTTCCTGAAATGGCTATCTCCCTTGAACCTTAGTGTCCTACCTTACTCTTTCACTTATCTGGTTGACAATTTTATTTCTAGTTAAATTTTCTTCTATTAAATTCTCTCTGTTCAAAATGACAGACGTGGTTTCTAACTCCCGAGTAGCCACTGAGCCAAATGCTGTACTTGAAGGGTTGTCATTAGCTTATAATGAGCAATGGGCCCACAAAACTAGGTAGAAACAAATCACAGGTAGAGAGCCCGGCACATAGTAGGGCCTCAAGAAATAGCTCTGGAATGAAAAAAGCAAAAAACAAAAGAATAGTTAAATAAAGGGAGGCCCTGGTGTGGAAAGAATGCTTGGGCAGTGCCTCTTCCAAGCAGGAAAGGCAATCAGAGAAGTAGTTTTAGGAAACAGATCTTTGCAGAAGAGTTTCAGCTATTTGGAAGACGAGGATTAAATGTGAGCAGGAAGTAGCATCCCAGGAATTGCCCCAGGAAGGCTGGCACGGAGCCAGGCTGGCTTGTGCACAACTCTTAGCCTCTTCGCTGGTCGGAAGCACCCAAGATTCTCAAGTATTGACATCACACAGCCCTTGACCTCCTCCCCAGCCAGGAGAGCTGCTCATCTTGGTCCTGATGGCTACACCTCATGCATCCTGTGGTTTGAGAGGCGACTGCCAGGGGATGGTTGCCTGCCCCTGCAAGTAGAGAGGCTTCCAGAGAGAGGGAGGGGTCACCTGCACCCATGGCCACTTTGCCATGGACCTGGCAGCTGCCGCCCTGACTGCTTCCTTCGGTCTCACAACCAGAATAACGGGAATTTGCTGTTCCCCTCTCCACCAATCCCAAAGAGAAAGAATGAGCATCTGAAAAAGTCAGGAAAATACCCTGAAGCTAGCTTGGATTCTGGAATGACCTCCTGGGAATCCAGCCACTCTCGCACAAACTCTCCCACATCCCTGCTCACACATCCATCTGTCCCTACACATCTACAGCTCTGAATTTGATCCATCTGGATGCTAAGAGTGTCTCTTCTGATCCAGGGGCATCCTGGCCAGGCAACCTCAAGCACAAAGGCTTAGAGACCCCTCAGAGGTCCATGGAAAATGGAATCTAGCCTGGCTGGAGTTGGAGGTTTATGTTGAGGACTGATGAGAAACAGTTTCACCGCAGTGCACTCCGGCTGTTCTTGTGCGCCCAACATCCATTCCTCGTCTTCCTAATGATGGACCCAGTGTTTCCTTTGGGGAAACACCACTCTTCTTCTCTTGGTCCATAGGTTCTGCCTGGGCAAATCTACAGCCTGGTATATGACCCAGCCTGATCCATCAGCTATTTCACCCCTTGGCTCCAGTCTTTTTTTTTTTGCGGTACGCGGGCCTCTCACTGTTGTGGCCTCTCCCGTTGCGGAGCACGGGCTCCGGACGCGCAGGATCAGCGGCCATGGCTCACGGGCCCAGCCGCTCCGCGGCACGTGGGATCTTCCCGGACCGGGGCACGAACCCGCGTCCCCTGCATCGGCCGGCGGACTCTCAACCACTGCGCCACCAGCGAAGCCCCTGGCTCCAGTCTTTAGTTCAGGAATGAACAATTAACATAAGTGGGATGGATTCAGAGCCGAATCCTACAGCTCTTAATGAAATTACTGGGAAAGGTCACTCTCTGCTGTGGAAACTAAGGCAGTGCAGTGTTCGCCTGCAGCTGCTGGCAGCCGTCTTTGCCACTTCATGATGAGGGTCTGAGAATGGAGCCAACACAGAGGACATCAGAACCAAGAGATGGAGGACACTTGAGCCCCTAGATCCAGCCCTGCCTGAATGCTTCAATCCTTGAGCTAATACATTTCCTTTTTTCTCAAACCATTTTGAGTTGGGTTTCCATCACTTGAGACTGAGAGAGTCCTCACCAATATACACAGTGGTGTGAATGAGATACTTTCTTAAATGCTTAACTGGGGATTGATTCTAGATCACGAGACCCATGGAGAGATGCTATCACTGATAAAGCCCTTCTCATCTGTTCTCAGGATAAAACCCCAATTCCTTAACTGTAGTTTCAGAGCCTTCAATGATCAGGCCCTTGTTGAGGTTTCTGGCCCCATCACACACCACTTCTCCTCCCAACCTCTATCCTCTGGCTGCACTGCACTTCAAGGCTCTGGAATGAGTCAAGGTCTCTTGCCTTGGGCTTCCATACACGTAGCCCTCTTCCCTGAACAGGTTTCACCTGCCTACCTCCTACTAATCCTTCAAATATCCACTCAAACCCACACCTCAGGGAGGCATTCCTTGGTCCCTGGGGGGCTGCCTCCCCACTTTTAGGGCCTCTCAAGGCCATTCTTTCTTCTAATACTCTGCACACTTGGGATCACTTGTCCCACCCTAGAATGTAACTTCCCTGCGAGTCAGACCCACTCCCTCACCAGGGCCAGAATAGATGCCCGATAAGTGCTACTTGCTAGATATCTGAATGAGGTCAGTGATGCAGGCAGCCATGAGTACACGCAAGTGCAGGACCTCAAAACCAGGGCTGCAGAGAGGTGACCAAAGCCAGGCCAAGGTAGTGACCCCAGTAAGAGAAAGGACAGGGGAAGGGAAAGGAAGGAAAGACTACGAGAAAAGTGGGAATGGAAGTGCCAGAAGAATTTGACCAGCTTTGATGACAGCTGGAAAAGAATCTTTAAAGAGACACCCAGACCATGAGCCATGTGGGTGAGGGGAACGTGTAGCCATTGGCAAGGGGTGGGGTCACTGCCGAGAGGGGACACCGTCATGCTGCTATGTGGAGGGGTGGAGAGAGCCTCAGCACTATGCAGGACCCGGCAGAGATGGCGAGGGCGGAGGGCAGTTCCCCTGGTGTGCAGATGCAGCAATCAGACGGTGGCAGAGGCCAGAATAGAGCAGGGAGCTCATGGGCTTGTGTCCCTGGGAAAGAGGGGAGCAGGATGGGAAATTCCTCCTTCTGACCGCACCTGGCTGAGGCTGAGCTGCACAGTAATGCAATCTCTGCAAACAAGGTGCCTGCATCATCCTCGGCCTTGCAGAGGCAGCCAAATGGGTGTTTGTACTGTTTGCATTTCTCCTCTGGAGCAGGCTTGCTGTTCTGAAAAGATCACTGGGTGGTTTGCATAATTGCCTGCTCAAGTGATGACTGCTCAGACCTTAGCAGAATTTCACAAAGCCCACCCTCCGGATCCTGTGGGATAGTATAAGGGACATATCTGGGAGGGAGGACAAACCTCAATCAAAGGGAGCTGGGTAGCCCCCTGGTGCCCCTTCATATAGGAAGGAGTCATGGAACCTCAAGCCCAAAGCCTCTCCCCACATCTGCTTTCCAGCCTCCACGTCTGGGAAGTGGTCAGAATCAGCCAGGGAGAAGACAATTTGGGAAACTGTCCAGTTCTGTGGGCCTTTCAAACACCTATTAAGCTCCTACCGTTTGTTAGTGAAAGAGATCAAGGAGCCCACAGTCAAATGAGAAAGCAGGGACAGAAACAGAGCATGCAAGATATGTAACAAACATGGGGCGCTTTGGGGGAATATAGGGGAGGGGCTTTGAGCCTAGCAGAGAGGGGGGTAGATATCAAGGAAGGCTGCCTGGAGGAGGTGACATCCAAGTAGCGTCTCGAAGGTGGGAGTGTAGTGCCTAGTACACAGTAGATGCTCAAATACCAATGAATGAATGACCAAATGGAAGGATGGATGGGGAGAAGGAATATGTTCCAGGGAGAGAAAGCTGGCTCAGTCTGTTCGTGATCCCAGAGTCTCAGTGAATTCTGTAGCTTTCCTAATGCCTTGTAAATGGCACAACATTTTGCAGGGTGTGTAAAAACATGGGGTGTATCCTCCACTATCATTTTTGGGTCAAGAATAAAGCGCTCATGTCAGCTTGTACTGGGGGCTACTGAGAGAGAAGGACCGAGACACAGCTGCCACACCCTCAACCCAACAGGATGCTCTTGAAATATGTAAGAGATTCACCGAGGCACTGCCAGCCCTGTCTGGCATTCTTCAAAGTGTATGAAAAATGTGCTTAATATTCATGCTCCATTCCTAAGAGGCAGAGATGGGGGCTAAAGAGGAGAGAATAATTTGGGGTAAAAAATGACTAGTGCCATTTCACATCTCCCAGCCCAAACTAATATATTCCTTGAGGCTGACTTTAAGCCATCCCCTACAGGAAGCCTCCCTCAACTACAAACCCCCTTCCCCCCTGCCTCCCAAACATCTTTCCACTTCACTCGTTGCCACATCCGGACCTGGAGTGCCAGGCATTACACTGCTCACTGAGCCTGCACGTCTGTGCCCTCTCCACCCTCCCAGGTCCCCTTCAGCACCTGTAACAAGAGCTGAGTTTTATGGGTAAGAAAGCTGAGGCCTAGAGCGGGGGCAGGGGTCCATGACTACTGGCCCAAGGTTGCACAGCTAGTAAGTGGGGGGGTGTCAAGACTGTATTGAGGCCAAACCTCTGCTCCCCACCACGCTTCTACCAGCCCTCTTCCACGCCTCACTGCCTCCCCATCTCATTTCTTGTCCATCTCTCTGCGTTACAGCATTGCTTTCTAGGGGCATTTGGGTCACACTGTCTGGTTCAGCGCTTTCAGCGCAAAGAGCCAAGGACTCACATGCTGGTCTCTGTCCTGTGCCATTTCCCCATTTCTGGGCACAGAGTAGGCGCTGACGATATGAAACACAGAGAGGAAAATGTCAGCCTGGAGAGGAAGCATCTGTTCTTGTGCTTTCAACACTCAGATGAGAAAACTGAAGCCCAGAGAGGGAAAGTGACTTAAATATGCATCGTGTGGAATTGAGCAGGAGGCAGGCTAGCCCTTCCACTGTACTTAACACATAATAGGTGCGAAATTATGTTATTGCTATATTGTGTGTACCACATGTTATAAATATGTATAGTATATAACTATATATTAATATAATATCATGTGTAATATATATTATACCACCAGCATCATCATTTTTCAGTGTCTAAATGAAAACATTAATGCAACACATCTTGGTAATGGGGAGTTCTGAGGATTTCACAAATGTGGGTCTCTGGAGCCAATCGGGAAGACTGCAGATGACCGACTTTCAGGCAAACAGAGGCCAACAGAGAAAGACAATAAGACATTATGACATTTGTGAAGGGTTTTATAATTGACAGCTTTCTTAATGGAAACATCACTGACTTTGGCACTGGAAAATCTGGGACTTGGCCTGTCTCTGTCACTCAATAACTGGGTGATTTTGACTAAATCATTTGTTTTCTTTGAGCTACAGTCTCCTTCCTTGCAAAATGAAGCAGTGAGATAAACTCGGAAGAGAAAATTACAAAGCACACAGGCCCCAACTCCCCATTACTGTGCTCATGGCAGCCATGACTAATCGATCACCGCACTATGCATGCTGCACCCAGCTGAAGCCTTGGAACACTGCCTGTGGCAGCCACCACCCCTTGGCCGGAGTGAACTTGTCAGATGAAGCCAATCAGCCATGTTGGAGTAGATGTTTCTTGAACTCAATCCAGCCCTGACTTTCTGATTCCATAAGTCTATTCACTGATAGAGCAACCTGGTGAGGTCAGCAGAGCAGGTATTGCCCTTCCCCACACTGCACAGCGAGCAATCAGAGGTCAGAAAAGTTCAAGTTGAGACACTTGGTGAGTGGTGGTGGGATCAGACACTTGACCTCTCTGAATCGGCCTGGTAGGAACCTTCCACAGTCTTGTGTCGTCCCCAGTTGCAAAGGGCTCCCAGGACCTGGGTCAGTGACCAGGGTCAGATGAGGCAAAAACTAGAACATCATGATCCAAAGATGGCCGAGTGAGACCCTCTTCTCTCAAGTGGGACCACTCTGCAAAACCAGGAAGCGGGTGATTTCTGATGCCTTTCACTTCCGCTTTCCCTCTTTAAGAGCCCAGCTCCCTTGACCGTGTTTATCAGCCACCGCGCTCTCTCCTGCCTCACACACTCCTCGGACCATTTCCAGAGCCTTATTCCGTTTGAAAGGGGAACATACTGCTAGCGGCTTAGCGTGAGACCCCATCCGTTCCACGCAGACACGTGGGAGGTGGCAAGAGGATCAAGGCCGGAATCAGGACACGGGCTTCCTGTCCTGCTGCTGTGGCCTCAGGGGAAATTCTGTCCCTCTCTTGGCCTGAGTTTTCCTTCCAGCTCAATCTTCTATGACCGCCTGTTTATGATTTCCAAGAGAGAAATTCTGATTCCTTGACTAAAGGGACGAAGTACTGATGGATCTCATCCCTGTGCTGGTGGTTAGGTGGGTACTGAGGGAACAAAGTTTCCCGGAGCCTCTGAATTCCACCTCCACAGTCCCCTTAAAATGCATTTAGTGATCAATGTGCTCTGGGGAAGTGAAAAATGAGAAAGAGCAAAGGAAGGCAAGTGGCTTTCACTGAATGCCTCTCATGTGTCCAACGCTACTTCAGACACGCCCATATGCTAGCTCATGGAGAAAGGGCCGGCGCACCACTTCATAGATGAGAGAACCAAGATTCAGAGAGGTTACGCAATTTGCCTCAGATCAAACAGCTGGTGAATGGCAGAGCTGGGAGCCATACTGAACAAATACTTCTGCCTCTAAAGTTCACGCCTTTACACTCCACTATGGAGCTTTTCACATAGGATGAAACTTGGAGATAGATGAGGCACCACATCATCCCTGCGTCACACAGCTCCCAGACTATCAGGGAAACAAGCCAGCCACCCAGATAACTGTGCTCAAGGCCAAGAACAAAAGGATGGGGGCAATCCAAGAGGCATAGATCAGGACAGACTTCATGGAAGAAGTGACCTCTTTTCAGGATGGTCAGGCCTCCCTGACACTAACAAATGATAATAATGATCAACGTTTACTTGTGCTGATTCACTTACTTATGAGATTAGGTACCATTCTTATTCCCATTTTAAAGATGAGGATACCAAGGCACAGAGAGGCTAAGTAACATCTCCAAGGTCACACAGCTTGGAAGTGACAGAGCCTGGATGAATTCCCAGGCAGGCTGGCTGCAGACTTCACACTCTTAACCAGCTCACTCTGTCACTTCTCACAGCATTTCCTCTCATTGACCGTCACCTGAGGAAGTGGCAGGAGACCTGGGGAATCACATGAAAGCATCTGGGTCACCTTCCTCTCTTAATGGGAAAGTGACTAGCCCAGGAGGAATGGATAGTCTGGAGGAACAGAGTTCAACTCTCCTCCTCCCAGCTCAGGCCACTCGCCTGCTGCCCCCTCCTCCCATGATGCTGGTGAGACGCTGACCCTGCCAGTCCTTCATGGGGCAGGCTTTGCATAGAGGAGAAGAACCTCAGCCCTGTGTTCAAGGCGCTTTGGTGACATGGGGATAGCAAATTACCTACGATGAATGATTCTGTAGAACAAGGTGTTCACTGCTCGATCTCTGTACCTGTGCAGGTGGTATTATTGTTAGCAGGTGGGCTGGAGAAGAGCCAAGCTTTGGAGGGTGAGAGCTTGCAGGTTGTTCGTCCTGTCTGTCCTGCTCCCACTAAGTAATGAAGATAGTGTGAACTTTGGAATGAGGCAGCCCTGGATTGGAGTCCCACCACGCCACCTGGTAGCTGTGTGACCTTGGGTAAATACCTAGTCTCTGAGCATCCCATTCATAAAGTGAGATACCAACTGTCCCTGCAGATTGCTGTGAGGATTAGAGAGAGTGTATGTAAAGCTTGTATAACACCAAAATCACTCTGAAAACGAACAGATCTTGACCATCATAAAGATCAGTAATACAATAGAATGGAGTTCCCTAACAAGATCCAAGAATCGGAACTTAAAGCGGGAAGGGGACTAAATTGTGTTGCTCATTAACACTTATCCAATATTATGAAAAATGGTTTACGGGCGTTCTCATTTTACCTTTTCAACAATGAACAATACTGTACTCATTTTACAGATGCAGAAACTAAGGATCACAGAAGCTCAGGATCTTCCCCTACAGGAATGGCGCATTCTCGACTCCTCCCCCTTTCCTTAGATCAGTTCAAAGCTCCCAGATGCACTCGCTAATTTTGTCCAGAGTTGACTTCCGGTTCTATTGTAGCCCTAATCCCTGCACTCGGGAAACGTGTTCTGCACTGATCGTTTCATCTATTCTGGCACATCGGCCACTTCCACGTGGGTCTCCGTGAGCACCTCCTACCCCACCCCCCCACCGAGTCTTCATCCCAGCAGTAATCTGAACCCTGTTCCCATTTCCAAAGGCCTGTGTTTTTTTGTTTTGGGGTGTTTTTTTTTTACTTTTTTTTAATTGGAGTATAGTCGATTTACAATGTTGTGTTAGCTTCAGGTGTACAGCAAAGTGAATCAGTAATACACATACATCTATCCACTCTTTTTTAGATTCTTTTCCCGTATAGGCCATCACAGAGTATTGAGTAGAGTTCCCTGTGATAAACAGTAGGTCCTTATTAGTTATCTGCTTTATATATACCCCACCCCTAAATCTCCTTTTTCTGGTTCCCTGTTTTTGTAACCTCCCCCCGATCACCCAGCAGCGATGTCTTGGGTGTCTCTAATTCTTTTCTCTCCCTAGACATGCCTCCGTTCCATTCCCCACACGATGCTCTGATTGGAACTCTTCAACACACTTTGAAGATGGCCCAACTACCTACTGCAACTCCCTGCTGTTACCCAAAAAGTCTCAGTGCTGGAGCTTGCTACTGGAAGCTTATAAAATCCGATCCCAATCTATTTATTTCTCCCTATGTGTGTCACAGCAAAATGGATAAGTTACGGCTCCCACAATATATCTTATGCGTAATTAGCAGTAGTAATAAACACCGTCTGTGCCATAAGCACTTTACATACATTGTCTTATTAATTCCTGTATAGTTGCACAGGGCCCTGGGCTCAGAAGGGTCCCCTGCCTTGTTCAATGCTCTGCTATCTCTGTGTTGAAATTTTTAATGATTTTTTTTTTGGCTTTTTGCGGTACGCGGGCCTCTCACTGTTGTGGCCTCTCCCGTTGTGGAGCACAGGCTCCGGACGCGCAGGCTCAGCGGCCATGGCTCACGGGCCCAGCCGCTCCGCGGCATGTGGGATCTTCCCGGACCGGGGCACGAACCCATGTCCCCTGCATCGGCAGGGGGACTCTCAACCACTGCGCCACCAGGGAAGCCCTTTTAATGATTTTTGAATAGGGGGCCTCACCTTTTCATCGTGCCCTGAGCCCTGCAAACTGTGGAGCTTGTTCTGAAAGCGGGCACTGTTCTAGCTCCATTTTACAGATGTGAAAAACAAGGTCGCGCAGCCAATAAGCCCAGGAACTCTTGCCAACGGCCATATTATATTGAGGACCTACTATGTGACTGATCCATACTAAGTGCTTTTCATGTGCTATGCATTCAAGTCCTCTCCCTTCATCCTCACTCCCACCTTGCAGAAGTGAGTGGCACTTCCTGGCTTTCTCACAACCACAAAGCGTGTAAGTGGCAGAGCCAGGACTGTGCTCGAGGTCTGCCTGACTTTAAGCCCTTCCTGCTATGCCGTTCAGACTAAAAACGGTGGCCCTACCATTCCAGAGCCGGTTCTAGCAACTGGCAGGCACTGAACAGGGGGCAGAGGCTCTGAGGAGACCTCTAAAAATAAAGCCCGACTGCAATGCGTTCTGAGCCCTGCGGAAGCCTCCTTCCTCGTCTTAAAAGCTGTTCCCGTCTCCAAAAGCAGCCTCTCACCACGGGCTCTGGCTGCTGTTCCTCCATGCACTGCAAGGGAGAAACAGAACAGATTGCTAGAGCAATTAAACATCACATGGGAAGCCCAGAGAGACTGGGGAAGGGGAGGAGAGGCCGTTTCTTAATGGCCTGCCTCTATATTTAGCCTGAAAAACCTCCATCTCTAACCCTTTCAGGGGGCAGGCAGAGGTGAGAGCGGAGTTGGGGGTCTTCAGTGCCGTTGGACTTCTATGCCAGAAAGCGCCTGTCTGCCAGGGAGCAGCCCCCATCAGCTCCGTGCCTTACAGGGGCTTACCATACGGCAGGACAGGAAGCCCCAACCAGAAAACAAGCCATGCAAACCACAGACAGCCTGTCTAGGTGAAATTTGGCAAGAGGATTCTGTAGGGATGGGGAGCTGGCCTGGCCCACTGGGGGTCAACCTCGCTCAGGGGTGAAGGGGAGGCATGATGCGTGACGATGTATGGTCAGCCTTGGGTTTCAGTCCCAGTTATGGAAGGCAACTCTTTCCTCTCACTTTCTTCATCCTGCAGTCATTGCCCCCAAGTCAGGCAGTGCGTGGGGTATGCAGACTCCTCGCTGTGTGCACATGCACTTTAAAAAGGGCTTTTACAAATACAGAAGCCAGGGCCCTACCCCTAGAGACGGTGATGCATTCTGGAGTGGGGCTCCGACATCTTTGTTTATGTAAAACTCTCCAGGTAATTCTGAGCACAGACAGCTGAAAAACAACTGGCAGGTATAACGGGCATGAAATGCATTGAGGAGTTCTGGCTTTATGTTCTAGTCTAATTTGCATCCTTTACTTTTTGAGGGACTTTGAACTAGTGCATGTGTCTCTGGAGCCTCGGCTTCCCCATCTCTAAATGGGTATGAAATCCTCAGTTCCTGGCACATAATCAGTGCCCAATAAATATGGGCTGACGGATGGATGGATGGATGGATGGATGGATGGATGGATGGATGGATGGATGACGTAAGGAGACAGGTAAGAACATCAGCTAGCAGCAGGGTTTGTTCCTGTAGGCACACAGAGATTGCTGCTTATCTGAGATTGGGCTGCCCCCAGAAACAAATTCTGACACAGGAGTGAAGTAGCCTGCTTTGTGAGGCGGTTCCCAAGAAGCATCAGCAGAGGAGTTGGGAGGTGAGAACAGGAAGAGAAGGAAGCAGCAGAGGACGCATTAATGAGCCCGTTACCACCATGGACCATTGAGGCTCGGTCCCTCTGGGACCTCTGGGAAACAGTGCAGAACATGCTGGGGTATTTATCCCCCAACTCTCATCATCAATGGCTGGGGGCTGCTCCCAGGGACATAAGCTCCAGGGCACTTCCTCCCTGTCCTGCTTGTAGGCTGAGAGAAAGCCCTCAGCAGAGAGCCACATGTGTTTGCTGCAGGATGTCCTCGGCAGCTAGTGCAATGTGGGTGCCAAGGGGATGTGTCTGAGGCACCAAAAGCATCTGCCCCACTGCGAAGCATCTTCCTGCACTGAGCTGGGGAGGGGAGGGAAGCAGGGAGGGAAAGACCCACTGGTGACTAGTGGTCCAAGCTCCCTCACACCACACAGACGCCAGCACCACGAGGGTCTAGCAATGCCAAATCCTGTTTATCTCAACCTTGCCTGTTTCCTCAGCAGTTCTAAGGCTAGATCAGTGTTTCTCAACTTTGGCACTGTTGACATTTGGGGCTGGTTAATTCCTTGTGGGAGGCTGTTCTGTGGATCATGGGATATTTAACAGTATCCCTTGTCTCTACCCCCTAGATGACAGTAGCATCTCCCATTATGACAACAAAACTTGTCTGCAAACATTGTCAAATGTCCCCTGGCTGGCACAGCTGCCCCCAGTTGAGAACCACCAGGGTAGATGGATGCCTTTCCTCATCCCCTAGGACGTGGTGATTCCCCACTGGGACTTTCTGAGGTCTGGTTTCATTCTGACCAGCCCCTGGCTCTGCTTAGTCTGTGCAGATGCATGCTGTGCTGTGAACACATCTCGGAGACAGACAGGTGGAGCCGGAACCCAGCTGTGAAACGTGCTGCCCCCTGCTGAGCCGAGCCCGGAGCCCTGAGCCCAAGGTAGGGAAATTCAGCAGCGGTGCTGGCACCAGCATCACAGCTGGGCTGCAAAGACCACACAAGGCAGGGAAGGTGGGCAGCTTCTGGCTGAGCAGCCCACACAGCAGCTGGTCCCGGAGGCTGAGGGCGTTACATCATCGGACCAATCTGAAGACAGTCCCCGGGAAACATAAGGCTGACCCGAGCGGGAGTATTGATGAAGAGTTCTACGTGCTCAGTGAGGCTGTGCAATTCTCTTAAAGTTATACAGGGAACAGGTGCAGAGCCAGCCAGGAAAGGAGTCCAAGCGAGCTGACTCCAAATTACTCACTCTTTCCATTATACCAGGTAGCATTCTGGTTAGAGGGGAGGGTCTGAGACCCCCCCTCCCCCAACAGGCCAGGAGCGATGCTCAGAATAAACCCAGGTATCCTGAGTCACTCCCGCCGACCGCTGGCTTGCTGCCCCCCCCACCCCCCCCACCCCCGTCCTCAAAGGACGCAGCCAGCCTCCCCCTGGTTCACTTATTGTCCGTCAAATCTAAGCCAAGCTTGGGCGTGGAGGGTTTAGTTTCTCCCCTGATCTGCCTGCTTCACTTCCTTTCCTTTATGCTTCCCACCAGAATGCCCGTGCAATGTGCATGCCACTCAAAGGGCACACACTGGCACCCAGTCCTCTGGCAGAAGTGGTTCACAGCTAAACTCAGAAGCCTGCTGAGCACAAAATCCAAAGGTGGGCAGTGGGGCTCCAAGCCGGCTGTGCTTATCAACACCCCACTCCCCCCTGCCTTTCTTTCCTGGGTTGTCCATGCAGCAGTCCGCCTGGTCCAAACAAGATGGAGCGCCAGGCAGGAGCAGAGTAACCTCTGTCCCTGGACCTGGCCCCTGCTGCAATCTTCAGGAGGCCTGAGCAGGGATGTTTGGTAGCTGGGGAAGAGCTCTGGCAAGTCCAAGGGCTGCAAGGAGTACATTTCACACGCATGTGCTTGTGCACACACTCATCACATACACATGCACACATACTCACACTAACTCCGGAAGGTGGCCGTTCTGTGCACGCCTAGCCCTGGCCTGCCATTCACGTGCATAATTAAAATTCCTCTGGGAGATAAGAGATATGAGGAGAAAGCACGGGACCACAGTGGCTGCAGCTAACTGTCTAGGAACGCAAGCTTGTGTCAAGACATGCCTATAGGGATGTAAGAACACACAAGCAGAAATAGAGAATTCAAAAGCTGTCTATCCATGAATCTACCTATCTCATCTGCATTAAAGAAAAAAATCATATTCTAAAGAGATTAAGGGGTTTTGACAGCACAACACAGCACTGGAACTCAAACGTGGGTCTTCAGACACAGACCTTGCTATGGATTTAGAACAATCTGCGTCCATGGTTTAATCAGGAAAGGGGGAAGGGATGGGAATTCTCGGCCTGCCTTCATGAAAATGGGAGTTGTGATCTCACTGACATTTGTAATAATTCTGATCCAAGGGCTTCCCTGGTGGCGCAGTGGTTGAGAGTCCGCCTACCGATGCAGGGGACGCGGGTTCGTGTCCCGGTCCGGGAGGATCCCACATGCCGCGGAGCGGCTGGGCCCCGTGAGCCATGGCCGCTGAGCCTGCGCGTCCGGAGCCTGTGCTCCGCAACGGGAGAGGCTGCAACAGTGAGAGGCCCGCGTACTGCAAAAAATAAATAAATAAAATAATAACAATAATTCTGATCCAAGACTGAGAAAAACAAGAGCGGTGGTAATAATCGCCAGGCTCGTGGCACTTAGAGTTCCCAGGTGCTCTCACCTCCCTCTTCTCACACGACCCTCATAGCAACACGGGCAGGGCGCAGATGAGAAAACTGGGGCAGTCATGCCACAAACTATAAACTTCAAACCACAGATTTACAAATGTCCCTACTGTAATCACCACTATACCCTCTACTTATCACCCATGCTACGAGATCTCTTAAGGGCAGAGAGCCGTGCCTTATCCGTGTGTGAATCCCACACAGGTCCCAAACAACAACTTGACATATAGGATGTCAATACACATTTGATGATGGGTGCATTTACACAGTAGAAACCCAGCAGGAGGGAGGGAAAATACTCCTATCCAGTACTTTTATGGGCTCTAAACGCGAAAAGAGTAGTTACTTATTTTTTAAAAACAAAATAAAACAAGTCAGCTGATACTGCAAGAGCCCCAGTGATCTCCAAGCTCAGAATAATATCCTCCAAGTCCTCTACATAGGACTGGTCCAGGCCCTGTGGTTCCCAACTAGCCAGCATGATTTCATGAGCACCAGAAAGAATCTGCTTTCTGGAAAAAAAAAAAAAATCTCTCTTTTTTTTTTTTTTTTGCGGTACGCTGGCCTCTCACTGCCGTGGCCTCTCCCGTTGCGGAGCACAGGCTCCGGATGCGCAGGCTCAGCGGCCATGGCTCACGGGCCCAGTCGCTCCACGGCATGTGGGATCCCCCCGGACCGGGGCACGAACCCGCGTCCCCTGCATCGGCAGGCGGACTCTCAACCACTGCGCCACCAGGGAAGCCCAAAAATCTCCTTTACAGTCTGAAATTTGCACCTTCCACTCCACCAGGCAAAGGCAGTGGAAATTTCCATTAGATGTCTGTGATCGGTGCACCACACCACACTTTACCAAGGATTAGTTTACAAGACTAGCTCCTGCCTCACAGCTGATTCTAAAGAAGAGAACACAGCTCCGTTTTGATAGGGGTAAGCGTGTTAACAGTGGAAAGCTTTAGGTGTTGTATCATTCTGTGGGGGATTGGGGCCCTGGACAGCTAGAGTGGAAGGAAAGGAGAATGCAGACAACCCCTGCGAAGCTTCTTACCTCTCACAGCCACAATTTCCTTCTGCACAAATTAGGAGTTGAGCTTGGTGAGGGATGGTCCCGCAGAACTTAACCAGCTCAAGTGGCTAGCATCAGAGTTATGCCTGAGGCCAGCCCTGGACACGGCTCACCCAGAGACAGAGGGCCTCTCATGCCCGAAGGAAGGATGCTCTGAATCTCTGCATCCCCTCTCTGGCTTGGCCAGTGGAGTTTCTGGGCTTGAAGCTGGAGCAGAGACCTTCCCAGCAGAGATGGAGGTAAATCACAGAGAGCTCAGCACTGAGTTGGAGCTCAAGTCCCAGAAGCTTCTAAAGGAGGACCAGAGGTGGTTAAATTGAAGGGGTCAGGCACAGACACTAAATGCCAAGGATCCAGGGCCCAGGGAAAGGGCGAGCGCCAGACAGGCAAGTCATCAATTCGGGTGCTGTGGTCCCAGGCTTTCAAGCTGCCACAGTGTGGGTGGGGAGAGTGGCTAGCTGTACTTAAAGAGCCCTGCAGAATGGCCAAGCCACTGCACTCGCTGTAGGAGCAGGACCAGACTTGGAGCCATCAGGTGCTTCTCTGTGCTGCCCGGCAAAGCAGGGACGCAAATTCTAGAGTAAAGATGGGGCAGGCGGGAGGGCTCTCATTTTCAATTACTGTGCTCACAGCAAGTGGAGCTCTGCGCCTCTCCCTCCACTCCGGGGTGTGTTTGACTTTGCATCACACGACCTCCTAAACATATAGACACAGAGCAACGGCTCAGCCCTGCTCACTCATCTGACCAGGCCGCCATGGGGCGGGAGCCGCAGCCCAGCGTTTACACACAGGCTTATTTTAGAGAAGTAGGATTTGGCCTCAACGGCAAACAGGCCCTCCTTTGGGTAAGCGCATTTGCTGTGATTGTGGGGGCATTTCCTACAGAGCACGTGCCACCAAAACAGGGCCCTTTTGGCTGCACTGAACTTCAGAGGTAGCTTGCCAGGTCCTGGTCCCCAGAGATGTGTAAATATTTGCTTCAGACAAGGAAAATTTTCCGTGTCTCATCCTGCCACCTGGTCCGGGGAAGGAAAGTTCTCATTTTCCCCATAATCTCCTGCAGAGACTGGTACTGCCTTTTACTGAGATCTACCCCCTGCTCTCTCAATCTTCTTCCTGGCTTCAGTTTCCCCATCTGAAAAATGGGCAGATTCCATGGGATGCTTTCGAAGGCTCCTTCCACCTTCTTACTTGTTCCCTGGGAAGTATCGGAAAGTGGGGAGCATTCTGGGTTGGGAGTCAGGAGCCCTGCAGTCCAGTCCCAAACTTCCCCTTTCCTCGGTGAGTGACCTTGAGTAGTTCCTTCCCAATTCCTGAGTCTCAGTATCTCCAGCAGCAAAGCCAGGGGGCAAATTCTATGATCTCTGAGCTTTCTTGTCTCGCATGCTTTTCTGTGTGTGTGTATGTGTGTGAAGTTAGCAACCTCAGCTGTGGTTGCCTGCCTGCACCCCCCTCTGCACATGCTTGGGTCTCCCCTTGGGGACCCAGCTCCTGTGACATGGCATCTTGGTGGAAGTATCCATCAATGTGCTTTCTGACAGGTGTGCAGGAGGCTCGGGCAAGCCTAGCCAGCTTCTCTTTTCCTAGAAGCTGACTTGAACTGAGTGCTCCGAGGATAGAAAGATTGGAACCCATCCATCCACAGGGCCCAGCCCTGAAGAGTCTGCCCATGAATTCTTCCCTCCTGGATACTCGGAGGTTCCTGATTTCTCTCCTTCCTGAGGCCACCTTTTTTAGCCTTAGTTCTGACTTCGTGGGTTGCCTCATATCCACCCCTTCATTTGTGTGCCCAAGTCCTACAAGTTCTGCTCAGATGTTACCTTCTCAGTGAATCCTTCCTTGGCCTCCCTATTTCTAATTTCAGGCCCTCCAGTGTTTCCTGTCCTCTGTCTGGCTTCATTTTTCCTCCATTGGACTTTATCTCCTTTTTTAATTGTACTGTCTAATTTACTTCTATATGTTGTGCATTGGTCACCTCTCTTCTCTAGAGCCTGAGCTCCGTGAGGGCAGGCACTTGTGTCTGCTTTGCTCGTTGCTACATTCTCAGTGCTCTGAACAGTGCCTGGCACAAGGCAGGTGCCCCCCCTAAACACTGACTCAGTGAATGAGTGTATGACTTGATGCCTGAAAGTTAACCAAATCTGGCTTTGATTCTAACTCTAAGATTGTCTCCTGTTTCCCCCTCTGGATCCTTAGCCCCTCCCTGCCTAGAAAGCCCTCTGCTGACAGGCGAGCACGAAGCTTGAACAAAATCATCAACCATAGTCCCTATGCAGGCAGGGTGGTTCTTGGGAAGACCTCTTCCAGGCAGTGTAGCTCACTCTTCTCCCCTTCAGCTTTCTCATCTCCCCCTTTAACCCCGTGTCCTCGACCAGGCTCTGGAATCTGAACCACTTTCATTCAGAATGCCTCAAAGTCCTGACCTGTTTGCCAAGAAAGTCAGAGCCAGAGAAGAAAAGAGAAGAGAAAAAAACTGCAGACAGGTCTCTGTGGGCCAGAACTCGAAAATCAATTCGATACACCAATTTTTTGGATTTAATAACTCATGCTCCTGTGGAATCAAGGTTATAAATAGTAAAGAGAGTTTCAGACAGGCCCACTAAAATCCATTTGACTCAGTTGGAGACCTTGATCCCACCTCTCTGCTCTGGTCCCATCAATCATTTCCTCTACCACGTGTTCCATCTCTTTGGCTCGGGCCCCACATCCCTGCCTTCTCAAGCCATCTCTACATCTCTGACTCTCCCTTCTCAGTATCCCTCCTCTGACTCTCGGTCTTACATCCCTCAAGGCCCTGTCCTTAGACCTCTGGGCTTCACACGCCACATTTCATCTTCAGGGATTCCATCAGCTCCCTTGACGTTAAGTTGAAGATTTCCCCAAATCTCTACCTACCTGAAGGCCACCTCTACTTGAAATCCCTTTGGCCTCCAACCAATCTAGACTCCTCCCTCTTCCTTAACCTCTCTGAACCCCAAACCGGATGGTCCCTCTTGAGTCATCTGTAAAGCGGGGTATTCATCCCTTTCTCAAATAACTCTCCAGTGAGTCTAACAATCTAATTCAGCTAAGGTGTCTTGTCAAAGATACCAGTGTTACTTGGTCTAATTCAGTCTCAGGCTGTGAAATGTCTGTGAAATGCCTGTAAAATGCCTGGAGTTTATTTCCACAACCTCATACAGTGGGTCCAGCCGCACATACAGAATCACACCTGTGTGTCGCCATCCCCGCAACAGCTTTTCCACGTCGGGGCCCCATGATCCAACCCTTGGTTTTCATCCTGCATGGACTCCTGGCACCAGCCCAACCTGCTTTCCCCCCTCATCTGTGCAGCATCTTCCCACTGCTCCCTTCTGATGGAAGAGCCCAGGGTGGGCCCAAGGAGGATGGCGGGGACAGAGGAAGGTGAGCGGCATGGCTGAACCCTGCACCCGGTGATACCCAAGTGTGAGCCGGTCCAATCCCCAGCAGTTCCAGGAGGAAGGTGTCATTATCCTCCATCACAGACAGATGAGCAAAGGGAGGCTCCAAGGTCAGTGACATGGCCAAGGTCACTGCCTCATCAGGAGGCTGCTTTGCTTCCCCTCCATCAGGCTGCCTGAGGAGAAGGGTAAGACAGACACTGGCAGTCCCCACGGCGTCTTGCTCTCGCTACGATATTCTTCAAAACCAAACGGTGAGATTAGGCGGTTCTGGGGGCAGAAGTGGGCAGGAGAGGGAGACGTGTCTGTGCCAAAGGACGGTGGAGGGGGGAGGGTGCCCGTGCTCGGTCATGCTAATTTTGACATTTTCCTGTGCGTCTGCTTGTCATCATCAACTTATAATTTAACCTCGTTGTGGCGATGCCTCTGGAACGTCAACAAGCCTTGCTGGAATTTCATTACAGCCTGGCAGCTGGCCCTGGTATTTCGGATACAAATGATGCGCAGCTGCATTCGGGTCCTGCTGTCTTTATCCCCCATCTAGCAAACGGCGGCATTAGGCACACTTAATCCGGAGAGATATTCCGCGCACCGAGAAGAGGGCTTGTGGGTGCCACCAGGGGCATTTCCTATGGACTCTCTGCCTGAGCCAATTAACCCAGAGTCACTGCTGAAAAGCACTAGCTATTGACGATGGATCCGGGGGGCCGACCCCAGGGGTGGCTGGAGAGAAAGTGGCGAATGATGAAGCTTCCCTGTATCTGCCGCTTTCAAAGCACCTCTGCCTGCATCGTCTCAATTGGGCTGGTGACATAGGCTGGGGAGCTGGTGGTGTGCCCATTTCATAGAATGAGAGCTAAACCCCAGAGAGGGAAATGATTTCAAGTTCACCAGAATAAAGAGGCACACACTCCGTGTCCAGATTTTGCACTCATTTATTTGTTCATCCAACAAATATTTATTGAGCACCTACTACGAGCCAGGCATTGTGCTTGATAGAGGATATGGTTTCTCTACCCCTTATATCTGAGGCATTTGTCTACAGAATCTTCCCCTTTGGAGTCCTCTCCGAAGGGACATCCTTCCTCAATTCCCTACATCCCATACCCATTTACTCCCCTTCGCCCCTCTGGCCACATCAGAATCTGTGCTCAGGTGTGGCTGTGATGTCCCTCAATTATACCTGAGTGTACCTAGGTTTCCTCGTCTGCCCTATCCCAACAATAGCCTCGTGACACTGATTCTTCCCAGGAAAAGGGAGCCCCATCCTGTTACAGGATTCCTGCATCTCCCTGAGCAGGATGGAGAGCTATTTGGGGCAGGAGACCTTTTGGCCCTGGAAGCACAGTATCAGCAGCTACCTGCCTGGCCTGCGGGTTCAACCAGCTTTGCCAGCCCTTTGCAACACCGCGTGCTGTGGAAATCCTGGCCATGATCCTGGCATAATCTGTGAGTCTGTGGGATGCAGGGTCCCGGCACCCTGTATCCTGGCACCAGCCCCTGAGATACTGAACTGGGGAAGGGCCAGGTAGGCACAGGAGTGAGTTCATGGCTGAGGCCTCACTGAGCCCAGATCTTTCCCAGATTGGATGGTTGGATCTGCCAGTGGCCAGGGCTGGGTGGCTTCCATGCTGGACGTGGCCACTCCGTATGGCTTGGGCTACAGCTTCTAGAAGCCTCGATTGCCTGAGTTCTGCCCCAGTGTTACCAAGCTTCTCAGGAAAATGTTCATTCTATTGAGGTCAGGTTTTCGGCTGGCTTGAGAGGGGAAGAATTCCTGGAGAACTTTCTAGAATACGGTATGACCTGGAAACCTCTTTCCCCCCAGCTTCTTTTATTTTAACCATGAAAGTTCCCCAAAAAAGCAGGGCTCTTTTTAAAGCTGCAAGTAGCTGGGAGCGATAACAAGATTTCAAAAGAGGTGAGAGTGACAGGAAGGCGGAGGGATTGGTGAAGAGACAGCAGGGCCAACCATGGCAGGGGAGGCAGACACATGGACACATGGACACATAGACAAGACCCTCGGAGACAGACGGACAAAGAAGCACACACACTGCCAGCCAAACACACACAGGCATAAAGGCAGACAGAGGGGCTCTCGCTGAGTCAGAGAAATGGGAACCCAGGGCCAGATGAGGGTGCACAGAGCGGACGGCCCGGAGCTGCTCACCACACAGCCAGGTCCGTCCAGGGCAGTTGCCAGGGCCAGCCTGCCCCTTACTGGCTGTGTGACCAGGACGCCCTGCCCTGTCTCTAGACTTCAGTTTCCTCGGCTTTGCAATAAGGACAGTGGCTGCCTCTGACTCACATGCTCACTGTGACGATGAGATGGACTCCTTTCCTTCTTTCTTTTTTTTGGCCTCACTGCGTGGCTTGAGGGATCTTAGTTCCCTGACCAGGGATCAAACCCGTGTCCCTGCAGTGGAAGCGCAGAGTCCTAACCACTGGACCCCACCCCCAGGGAAGTCCCTGGACTCCCTTGTTACAAAATGCTTGGAACCCTGCCTGCCAGAGTCCATGTTCACAGCAAGCTACAGGGATGGGGCGGGGTGGGGTGGGATGGTGGGGCGAGTCCTATTTCATGGCTTTACTTCTCTGACAGCATCTGTGCCAAGTACCCACGGTCGCAGCATGCTGGGAGAGCGAGGCCGCCCCAGGGTGACTCTGGTGTCATTGCTGGGCTGGCTCCTCTCAGATGCCACAAAGCCTGCCTTGGGGAGAGCTGAGGTATAGGGCATCACAGGGAGGGACGGGGATTTGATGGGAAAGAGCAGGAAGGGTTCTGACCCCACCGGAGAATTCTGGTGTGTGTTGCCGGGGGAGGTAACACACATGAGGGGGTTCCCGTGTGCCTCCCCACTTGCAGGACTTCTAGACATGGGTCACACATAAAACCAAATAGAAAAAACACACTCGGCTGGTACTGTGGCCTTGATCTCCTCCAGCGGCGACTTCCCCATATCCATGGGTGACCAAGTGTGACCAGCGTGGACAGCAGGTGGCATGAATGCAAGACCCCCTCTAACGCTCGGGGCCCAGGCCTCCCACAGTCCATCAGAGGGGACCCCGGGCTGGCGCTTTCTTAGGAACACAAAAGTGACCATTGCTGCCGGCCCGCCTCTGCCCTTCCTTCTCTCCCGCATGAGGCCTGTTTCAGCTGCTGCTCTGTGCCTGGCAGTGGGTCATGGAGACACTGCTCTCAAGACCTCACAGCTTCCCTGTGGCAGCTGATCACCAGAGGCCATCAGAGACCGCGCCTTCCTCACCTCTACCCAGCCGAGCTCCAGCAAGCCCAGGGGCGCTCTCTGACCCGGGCATCCTCTCCATACACAGAGCCCCTTGGGGAGCTAAGGACAGTCATCACAGCCCGAGGACACCATGCCGAGTGGGAGTCAGCACCAGCCCTCCCTGCCACAACCCCCTCAGGTACCAGCTTGGGTCCTACCTGGTCTCCTTGGTGTAAGAGGCGACAGAAAGGCCCCACGGTCAGGAAAAGATGCAAAAACCCACCCCTCCTACAAAAACTCCCCCACCTGTTCCTCCTAACAGCACTTCTGCAGCGCAAGGGCCAGTCACGTTGGCTAATATGAGACTGGAAGCTCAGGGATGCCAAGGTCATTTCTCAAGGTGACATAACATAAATGGCCAACCCTCGAATTTCAGGGTCCCAACCACACTAGCCCAAGCCTCTTAGTATACCTGGGACTCAGAGCTGAGCCCCAGCCTCGGTGAGCCTTGCAGATTCTCAGACAGCAGCAGCAAGAGGTAAGGGCTCAAAGCCAAGCCAGATAACATGAAAATAATAATAATAATAAAAAAATAGAGACACAAGGACACTGGGACAGGCACTGGAGGTTAGATCCACAGACGCAGAGGCAGATAGGTACCAGAACGGTGACGGAAAGACACACCTCCACCCACAGCCAGGTATGTTCAGGACAAGAGCTCCAAGACAGAGCTCGAGCAAAGCTCTGAGTTGGGGAAGAGGGAAGTCAGCTGAGGGCGAGGGCTGGTCTTCATCTCCTTTCCTGCCCCTTGGCCAAGGTCAGCTTTTACAAAACAGAGAAGTTTCCCAGCGGAGACTAGAATGTCCAGAAATGACTCAGTGGCTCAGAAGAAAAGGGGAGCCGAGAAGGGAGTAGAAGAATGAGCCTTAAAAATATGGAGACGGGGATGGCAGGGGGAAGGGAGGAAGGAACTCAGGTTTGGGAGGTACTTTTCTGAGAGTCTGGGTAGGTGAGGTAGCACATTGTGGGGATGCAGTGATGCACTTCCCAGGTCCCTCTTCAGGAAGGAGGTGCTTACTCCCAGCTGCTGGGGTCACTGACTACAGAAAGCTCTCAGATGCCAGCTCCCGATGGGGCTCACCTCAGCTGCAGAGAGCTGCTTTGTCCAAGATCATGCCCCTCCACAAGAGCAGTCCATATCCAGTGCAAGACAGATGGGGAGGTATTGAGACCTGCACCACTTGTCTCAAATTGGGACAATTCAGAAGGCTCATTCCATATTCAAACCTCCTTTTATAGCATTGGCTAAGGTGTCCACTGAGATTGTACTGCATCTCAGCTTCTCCCTCTGCCCATCCTGCTTTCTCTCCGTCCCTTCCTTGAGCGTTTTCTTAAGAGAGCTCCCTAATAAGCCTACTGCAAGACAGTCTCCTTTCAGAGTCTCTCCTTCCTGGGGGACCCAACCTGGGACATGGGGTTAAACTCTCAGCAGGAAAATATCTTGTTGCCTGGCTGCAGTTTACAAAGAACATTCAGGGCTGTGACCTCACTTGATCTTTACAGTAACTTGGCGGAGAGGTGTTACTGTTCCCACCTAACAGATGAGAAAACTGAGGTCCAGAGAAGTTAATTAACTGTTCAAAGGCCAAAACAGCAAGTAATGGGTGCAGCCAGGACTCAAACCCAGGTCGGTTGTGCTCCAAAATGCATGTCCTTCCTCTCTTACACAACTGCCTTAGGAAGGAAAGGAGGGAGGGAGGAGAGAGAGAGGTAAAGAAGGAAAGGAGGAACTTCCCTGGCGATCCAGTGGTTAAGACCCCACGCTTCCACTGCAGGGGGCACGGGTTTGATCCCTGGTCAGCGAATGAAGAGATCTCGCACATGCCGAGTGGCATGGCCAAAAAAAAAAAAAAAAAAAAAGAAAGAAGGAAAGGAATGGAAGGGAAAGAAGGAAAAGAGGAAGGATTACTTAACATGTAGCACTTATTCTGGGCCAGGTAACATGCTCAACATTTTACATGCATTATCTCATTTAATCCCCCCCCCAAGTTTATGATATATATTATTTTTATCTACCTGTTACAGATGAAGAATTTGGTTCAGAGAGGTGCAACCAATTGTCCATAGTCACACAGCCTGTAAGTGGCAGAATTGGATACAAGCCCAATTCTGTCTGATTCCATGCCTGGACATCTTAACCACTACTATTAGGGAGAGTTAGCGCCAACCAGAAGGCTGAGGGACCCCGAGATGCAAGTGTGGGTTAGAGTACTGGGGAGTCCAGGGCAGCCAATCAAGGCCCTGGGCACCTGAGTAAAGGGGAAGCTTGGATAGATCAGCACCCTGGTTCTCCTGGGAGCAGACAGGGCCTGCAATGAGGGCTGACCCAGTTCAGGCCTGGAGCCATTGCTTAGAAACTGCACCAAGCCAATCCCCAGCCGTAATTACCACCATGCTCACAGCATTGGGCTGAGAGCTGGAAATAGCTCTGTATTTATTTACCCTGCAATTACATGCTACATTAAATGCTCTGCAAGAACATGGCGATCACCCTGCAATTAACTGGTCCCTGCTTCCTGGGCAAGAGAAGGCTGGTGACAAGTTACTGGTTGAAATCAAGCGCTGCTTGGTTATTTAATGGGCCTGGGGGTCACCTTGTAACTTGTGCTGTTGGGCCGGGCTGGAGGCGGGGGCGGGGGGGGGGGGGGTCCGAGTGGGAACTGTCCAGGGTCCTGAGGGAAGGAGCCCACATCCTGGTCAGACATGAGCCAGATTTTGCCGTGAGTTGTGTGAGGGGCCTGGCATTTAAGACCCTCATTGAGCTAAGCCCTGCCCTGCTTGTCTCCTGAAGCTCCTCTCAAAGCACCCAGCAGTCTCCCTGTACTTCATTTTTGGAATTCCTAAATCATCATCCCACCAGCCTTTGGATGAGCTATTTCCTGCCATGTTTACCCAGTAAATTCCTACTTACCTCTCAAGATTCAGCTCGAATATCACCTCCTTTGGGAAGTATTCTTTGAAATAAGGTTGTATAGGGTCGTGAAAATCAGACAGATCTGGATCAAATACCACTTTTATTACTTAATAGCCATGTGACTTTTGGCAAGTTACTTGACTTCTCTGAACCCCGTTATATGCGTGGGTATGTGTACGTGTGTATGCACGGAACTCCCCCAACATCACATGCACGAGCACTGTGTCTATATGTACAGGAACTCAATGTCTTATAGTTAAGGACAGATTTTAGCAGGATGGAAATAGCATGGTGCCTGACACACAATAGGTATACACTAAATCTTTGTTGACTCAAGGAACCAATGAGTTAATCGACCAACCGACCAAAAGTCAATCAGGACCTGAGAATATGTGTGCGCCCATGTTTATCTTTGTGGCTCTCCACTTAACTTCCTACACACAAACATGTGTACACGTTATACAAAAACATAATACGCAAACATGATGGTAATTGGTTTCTAGTTGCCTGGAGATTCCAGAGAACTAGTTTCTCAGGCTGCGCAGCTAGATCAAGAGTGCCAGCAAAAGGCATTAAGAGATGGGTTAACTATATATTTACTACCTCTGTCGTTTTCTCCTAATTATGTCTTGGCAAGCACAGTCTCCTGGATAAGTCTTAAATCTCAGCATCTTTAAAAATATAATAATAAATAAATGTGAAATGGAACGTTCCCAACAGCCAAGAATGCCCAGGTAAATTTTCAATCAGCGAGAGTCCCAGTGAGCCAGGCTGGCACCCGTTCTGACTGTGTTTGGGCTTTAGAGACCAGATACGGGACCAAAAAAGCAGCAGGAGAGCAGGGCAGTGTCTGAGCCCTGCCACCGAGGCCACCTCTGATGAGGGTCACCTGGAGTTCCTGTGGGTATCACTTGCTACCAATCTCCCATGAGGCAACAGGAGGAGGAGGCTAGGCGTGAAAATTGGTAAACATTTCTTGTGGCATTTTGCTTGGTTTCTGGATTGAGAAGGTAGGGACCATTTGCTGAGCACCCTCTATGTCAGTGGTTCCCGACTGGGGGTGAACTCGCTCTAGGGGACATTTGGCGAGGTCTGGAGACCTTTGGGTTGTTGCAACTTGTCATTGGCGCTACTGGTATCTAGTGGGTAGAGGCCAGGGATGCTGCTAAACATCACACAATGCACAGGACAGAACCCCACAACCAAATATTATCTAGCCCCAGATGTCAATAGTGCTTAGGGCTGGGTGTTTCCATACTGTCTGTTACTGAGTGCTGTCACTCAGTTTTCAGACCTCTTTATGTACTTGCCTTTTCTATTTTGGTTTCTAATGAAAAGGAACACCCAGGCACACACACGCTCAGAACAAATACACAGGCTTCCTTCACTGTAACCCCCGTGACTCTTTGGTCACGATCACATTAGTCGAAATTTAGTTGGCCTGCACAGTGGAGGGGACACTCTGATGGCCCATGGGCACCTGCAGGTGCTGGCTCTTTCTCTCCTCTTGGGGAAGAGACCATGCTTCTCTCACTGGTCCCAGTACACACAGCAAGGACAGCAAGGCTTGCTGGGGAGCTTGTTGGTGTCCATCAAACTGACCTAGGCAGGAGGTCCGGTGCATCGCCTGTCAATGAGATGACCAGGAACCACTGTGTTTCTTATCAGGTGCCACCACTGTGCCCAGCAATTTCACTCTATCCCATCCCAATCCATCAAACACACCTCCACCATCCAAGCAATTGTTAGCCTACAGCTTCTATGATTTGAGTCTCTTGTCTAGGGATCCAAAGGTCCCTAGTACATAATAAGGCCCAAGAGGGATTTTCCTAACTTGTTCTCACATAGTCTTTACAACCACTCTAGAGGGCTGATACCTGTACAGCCCTTTCACAGCTGGGGGAAAGAGGCTTCAAGGATCTGAATGGCTCGCTTAAGGTAACACAACTAGGAACTAAGGAAACTGACATGCAAACACCAGTCCATTCAACCCCAAGGCACCTGCTCTTGCCACTGCAGCTGGCTGCTGAACAGGAAAAACGAAAGCGACACAAAGAACAGAAGGGGATGTTTTGGAGTTTTACAAGCGTGGAGGAAATAGGAAAAGGCAAGGGTCACCTCTCTGGCCCTGACCTCCGCCATAAGCGCCAACCTAGCCCCTAACATCTGCATGTCTTCCTACAGAGTGCCAGAAACTCTGGACACTGAAAAGAGGCACATTCTAAGAGGCAGAAGGAACAAGTCGTTTGGGGGCCGGCAATAGACAGTATGAACCTAGATGTGGCTGGTAAACATATGGGACTCATTACTCCAAGAGGAGGTCGAGGCTTCTTCTGAGCAGGTGTCAGGAAGATTTTAATAAAGGCCTCGAGTCATGATGAGTTAGTAAAGGCATGTAGGGATGTGAGGAAGACACTGCAGCTCAGTCAGCTCCAGGAACACCTGGAGAGTCCACACTGCAAGTGGATACTCTGGAAACAATCTATAAAGTGCTATAGACTTCACTTTATCCCTTTCACTATTTCTCTCTAATGCAGCATTTCTCAACGTATGTCCCATAGAGCAGCACGTTAGGACTTCAACACTCATAGGAATTTAGCGTGCCAACTGGTGGTCTGGGGAGGGGGCTGCCACTCTGTATTTCTAACAAGCTCCCAGGGGATGCTGTTGCTTCTGGTCCACGGGCCACACTTCGAATAGAAAGGCTTTAGGACACTGGTTAAGCAAGATGTTAACAGGTCTTTAAGGGAAACTAAAAGATTCCAGAGGTGAACCGTTCGGGGAAACACTATATTAAGTTTAACAAATATCTGAAACTCCAAGGGAAGGGGGTGGGGTATAATATGTGTAAAGATGTTAAAAGGCTTTATTGGAAACAAAAGAGGCTCCACTGTCAAATATTTGGGGAGAAGCAGGGTTAGGTTCAAGGAGTCTCTCTACTGCAGGACTTCTCAGTGCCTTTATGCTGTATAAGTCAGATGATGTCACTCCCCCATCTAAAGCTGGTGGTGTTGAAGCCCTTACAGTGGCCGACCAGACCCCCGGGACTTTATTTCTTCCTTTTCCCCACCTTCAGGATCTCCAGGCACGCAAGTTTCCTCTGGGAACAGAGAGGCACACTCAGCCTCAGGGTCTTTACCTCAGGGTCTTTCCTCCAACAGCCAATTGACAAATTCCCTTGCCTCCTCCTTTGCTCAAATGCCACCTTCAAGATGAGGCTTCCCTGGACTTCCCTGGTGGCGCAGTGGTTAAGAATCTGTCTGCCAGCGCAGGGGACACGGGTCAAGCCCTGGTCCGGGAAGATCCCACGTGCCGCGGAGCAGCTAAGCCCGTGTGCCACAAATACTGAGCTCGCGTGCTACAACTACTGAGCTCGCGTGCTACAACTACTGAAGCCCGCGCGCCTAGGGCCCGTGCTCCACAACAAGAGAAGCCACCACAATGAGAAGCCTGCGTACCACAATGAAGAGTAGCCCTGGCACGCCGCAACTAGAGAAAGCCCGCATGCAGCAATGAAGACCCAACACGGCCAAAAATAAGTAAATACATACATAAATTTGTGAAAAAAAAAAAGGTGAGGCTTCCCTGACTACCCTATGGAATATCACAACCTCCTACTCCCAGCATTTGCAATCCCCCTTAACCGGTTTGATCTTTTCTTCAGTGCATTTTCACCTTCGAACACACCATGTAATTTCATCATTTACTAAGTCTATTTGCTTATAGTTTATCTTCCTCACTAGATTATAAGCTACACCAGGGCAGGAATCATTGGTTTTTCATTGCTGTATTACGAGTGCCTAGAACGGTGCCTCGGCATACAGGAGGCTCTCCAAGTATCTGCTGAATCAGCAATTGAACAAATATGAATGTGAAGATCCTAGTAGAAGTGGAATATAGGAAGCACAATTCCGCAAAGGTTTCTAACCACAGAAGCTATTTCTTTCTCATCTCTTTTCCTACAGAGCATCTCAGCATGACCACGATTCCTAAATGCACGTTTTCTAGGAAATGCTGCTGTCATAATTCATAGAGGGTCCAGCCTTCATCCATTCTCCTAAATTCTTCTGGGCCTATTCATATTCATCCCCTGCCAGGTCCCAGGGTGACGAGTTCCCTAAGTTTATTACCCACAGTATAAATTTATCTTTAAATCTACAAGAACAATGTCACGGGAGAGACCTCACTGCTCAACTCTCCTTTAAAGCCCCTGGGCACTGCTGGTGGGGAAGAGGCCCCAGGTTTCACACCAGGCCTTTTAAGCAATAGGTGTTTCAGAAATACATATTTAACCCTCGAGGTCATCCTCAAAGGTGAGTCTTAATGCCCCATTATACAAATAAGAATGGGAGACTCAGAGAGATTAAGTGGCTGTGGAACTGGGATTCAGGTCTGGGTCTGCCTTACCTTAAAGTTCATTCACTCTCCACCACACCCAAGTGGCAAACCTCACACTGCAGGGTCAGGCAAATGGCAAACGGCAGAATGAGAGATGGGGGAGCTGTGTGTGTCCAGAGTGCCCTCCTAACTGGCAAAAGCAGCAGCAGCAGCCATAGCTAATGCTCCTTGAGGTTTCACTACAATATACGGTGATTATTATTCGTCTAAGCACTTTACATGTATTAAGTCTTTTAATTCCTACAATCCTATGGATCTCACTTTAAAGATCAGACAATCGAGAAGTTATATAGCATATTCACTTGCCCAAGGTCACAGAGCTATGGAGTAGCAGAGCCACTTGTGCCAGAATCAGGGAAAAAGAAGAGCCAGGCAAGACACAGTGCGGAACCAAGCCGTTGCCCCCGTGAGCACCACACCCTGCTTCGGTGCTCTGAGTGCCAACTGTAGCTCATCCTTTCCTCTTCCTTAAGTCCCTCCAGTGCTCTCTCCCCAGCAGAAGGACTCTCCTATGATGGGAGTGCAATGTATAACCTTCTATCTCTGCAACCCCCAGCATCCCTCTCCCAAACGGCCTTCCCAGATGATCCCTGCTGGGAGCGAGGGCCTGGCACCAGGAAGGCCCTTCAAACACATCCTTTGACATTAGGGGAACCTGAGTCCCAGAGAAGCTGCTGACTTGCCTACAAGCACACACAGTCAGCAATAAACCTGGATGAGGATGCAGGCCTGGGAATCCCATTCCAGCGTCCTCTCATCCATTCACCAACCAACCAGAAAGCATTTACTCGGCACCTGCTACCTACAAGTGCCAAGAAGTGACCCGGGGGATTCTGCTCCACCTTCAACGGGCTTATCATTTGTATTCACTCATACTTTCATTAATCTCTTCATTCATTACATCGTTAGGCTCCAGAAATCAAATGAGGAAAAGGCAATCACTTTAACTGAGATTTGTTTTTAATTAATCAATTTATTTTCCCAGTTTCATTGAGATAAACTTATTGAAGACTTCCTGGAGGAAGTGGCATCTGAAGTGAGATTTAAGAACTAGTAATTGTGTATTAAGCAAGAAGGCGATGGAAAGGGAGAGGGTTTGTGAAGGAAGGGCCTGTGGCAGAAGGAATACAGCACGTTTTGGACTATAACATGATCATATGGTAAGGTGTGGAACATACATATCACATAAAGCAGAAGCCTCTTTCAAGGAAAGCAATGAACATTTATTGAGTGACTACTATGTGTCAGGCACTTTATCCTGCCACAGAGTAGGTATCAATGCCATTTTACAGCTGGAGAAACTGAGACTCTGAAGGATTAAGACACCTGCAAACCAGGAATGCCAGCCCGAGCAGACACTGTCGAAGCTCCACCCAAGTTACCCAGACTCCTCTATCATTTCTGTGTGCCTTTCCTCCAGCTATTGTGGGGGTTTTTTTTGTTTTGTTTTTGTTTTTGCTTCTAATGACCTGCTCCTACTATACCCTCACAGAGGCCCATTTTGGGGCTACTGGATCCACTTTGCCATTGCTCGCAGAGACCTATAGGGGCCTGGGAGTTCAATGTCCCCAGAGTGATGCTTAGACAATGATGGCTGGAGCGTGAAGGCCCAGCAACCTTGCCTATGGCACGGACAAGCTCTGAGGTGTAATCTACACTCCAGGGCTCCCCTGCAGGATCAGGGTGCGCTGGGGCTTAGCCCCAAATTATTCCCTTGCCTCGCTCCTCCCCTTCTTCCGTCCTGTCTTCCACATATCCTTACGATTTCTCCTGGCATCCCTTCTTAATCCATCATTCAGAAAAGAACTCTCACCTCAGAGACTATTCCTAGGGAACCCCACCTAAAACATCATCCACGTCTGTCTGAATGTGAAGCCCTTTCTCTTGCTTATTAAGACATGATGATTAAACAGGGCAACTCCAGTTAAGGGCAAATGAGTAGTAATGATAAGAAGTTCAAGAGCAGGGAGAGGTTTCTTTGAGCTTAAGCTTAGGGAGGAAGGGGAAAGTCTCAGACAGAGGAATACCAGTTAAGCATCAAAGGATGTGTAGGTTATAAGCCCAGTGGGAAAAGCTGGCATCCAGGGTGAGGGGGACAGGATGTCACAAAGAATGACATTACAAGGGTGACAAAGGTGCTTACAGAAGAGAGGGAATTGTGCCATCTGGGTGGAAGCATGGAAAACAGAGTAGGAAAGGAGACAAGGGCCTGACTGGGAAGGGTTTCTTCAGTATCAGGCTAAGGAGGGGTAGACACACACCTAGGTTCTATACCCACCACTTCTTAATTGGACCTGCAACAGGTAATTCAGTTCACTCAGCATTGAAATGAAAGGACCTACTTCAGATGTTTATTCTGAAAATTAAATAAGAACAGCACAAGGCAAATCCCTGGCCCATTACTAGAAATTCAAATGATGCTTTTTTTTTTTTTTTTTTTTTTTAGCATTCTGGAAGTTTGGGCTCAATTCTGTAAGAGGAGTCACGGCAAAGACTTTGATCAAGAAAGTGAAATATTCAAAATAACATTTTAGAGAAACTTGCATTACAGTGGAGAGCAGGACAAACTAAAGAGACAGGTGGGTGATCTGGAGACCAATGAGGAGATGTCTGCTGGAGATCTTTGGGTTTGGTGATTCAACCCAACCTACGGAAGTGGAAGTGGACATCAGAGGAAAGAGGCTCTCCAGAGATACAGGCAAGGACCACTAGTGAGCAGTTGACTTGAAGGAGGAAAGGAAAGCCAGGAGCCCAAACTGTCTTGGAGGGTTTGACCTAGTGTCTGAATGAACAGGGATGAGAGAAGAGGCACTGGTTTGCAGGTGAAGGTGGGGAGTTTGATTTGATGTCTCTTGAGCTTGAAGTTACATCTGGACATCCAGAAAGTGACAGCCTATGGTCAAAAGAGCCAGACAGACCTGGGTTCAAATCCCAGCTCTGCCACTTACTAGCTGTGTGACTAGCTCTGAGGACCTCTCTGAGCCTCTGTTTCCTTACCTGCAAAAAAAGAGAAAATGAATGCAGGTTGCTCTAAGGGTTGAGGCATATGAAATTGTCTGGCAACTGACAAATTGATAGATGCTCATCAAACGTTAGGAATTTTTTTAATGTTTATCAGGTAATCGGGATTGGGTCTTGGGGTTGGCCTCAGAGCTGATATTATAGATTCGGAAAGCTTTGGACTAGAAGAGATGGCTGAAGCATACGGACAGTTGAGATCAATTACCTTTCGGAGGAAGATGTCCTATCGAAGACCAACAAGCACTGAAGACAAATTTTAAGTTAGTTGGCTACTTCTGTTTTCCCATAAGGAGCACAACTCAGTTTAGTTGTATAAACTTTTATGAGCCAGACACATAAAGGAGAAAGGGGAGCCCTGAGACGAATAAGACTCAGTTCCTGCCCTGGAAGGACTCACAGTTTCTTGAAGGGGATGGTCTATAGGAAACCAAATAAAGTGCAATGTGAGGAGAGTTATTAGGAGAGGCCTGAACCAAGAGCTTTGGGTATACTGAGGGGGGAGCAATTCGTTTTACCTAGAGGATGTTGAGAGGTAATAACCGGAACGCTAGCTAAGACCTCTCCCAAAGCGTTAAATACACAAATCATTTTTCAAATAAATTAACGATGCATAATAGTATTCACTTAATCATCAAAGATAATGGTTCAAGGACGAGAACTCTACCAAAAATTCTAACCCCATATTTCTAGGTCATTATGGTAAAAAGAGTAGGGGGGTAAAAAATGTAGTTCTAGAAGTGAAGCATTCTCTAGTTTCCAGCTCAAACAGCTTCTAAAGCACATGGGTGACCTGTGATGTAGTTAACTAGGGTTGACCGTTATAATGGAAACATTCTTCTGTGTTTTTATGAGTTCACAGTGTAAAGCTTGGTGCTGACACAGGAGAAAAAAATTTTTTTTCTATTAATTGAATCTCAAGTAGTCACTTCAAAGACCAGAAAGAAGGAGCTTGCAGGAGGAACCTTACAGGTTCCGCTAATTCAAACGCCTCTTCTGCTTTCTTGACAAAGAGACATCAGAGAGGGGAAGTGATTCACACAAGGTCTCCCAGCTTGGGAGAGCCAGAACAGGGTCTCAGAGTTCCTTACTCCCATCCCAGTACTCTTTCCAAGACACCACCCTGCCTCTTAAATGAATCATCGATTCCAGATCCTCCAGTCCATACTGCCACGAGCTACATGTATTTACACACACACACACACACGTACACACACACACAGTGTAAAGTGACCCTAAGTGGGCCATCACCTCCTCTGCATGGTGTAAGGGTCTGCTATGCCCTTGGCAATATCCCATAAGTGGGCACTCATAGCCAGCCCATGAGGTCTGGCCTCCAGGAGATGATAACCCAGCAGGGAAGAATTCTCCAAGGCAATGGACTGCTGGCTTCCCCAATGTTCCATGAAGAAGCCTCACCTGCAGGAAGCGCTGCTCATTTCATTAATAACTTAATGAGATTATTAACCACCACCAAGTGGGGGCAGATTTGGTCTTTCCTACTGGTTATGGGAATGCATCCATTTTTTACACAATTACAGCCTGAAAGGATCATCACTGGGGCTGCCAATTGTGGGCTTATTAGAAGCAATTTAGACGCAAGATTGGATTTCCTTTCTGCACGGAACCTTTTGTTCGAAGCAAATGAACTGATGTTCCTCATATTAGTATATTAATAAAATGTTGTCCGGGAGGTGTCTGATCTTTAAGACCAGCCCTGTGGTGGAGTCATGAGAATGCAGGTCTGGGAAGAAAGATGCCCGACTTTTCCTTCCAGCCCCGAGCCGCCAGCATAAGTCACTCTGGATCTCTGGGTCTCTGGGTTTCTCATGATCTCCTGTGATTGGATGGACCAGGTCAGCGGTTCTGAACTAGAGGCCCACAAGCTATCCACAACACTTTAGAAAACCTAATGGAATTATGTATATTACTGTTCTAATGCCTCACAGACTAAGTGACTTGTGAATTCTCTTGGGCAGAATTATGTCTTCTCAATGTGAAACACCAGTTAGCTCAGCCTGGTCAGATGCTCTGATTGACTGTCAATGACATCATGGGGATTTGGAGACCATTAGAGAAAAACGAAAGCAGGGGCAACTGAGGAAATTGATTCCTAAGATCTGTCTCTGGTCACCTATTCATTCACTGAAGCTCAGCTCCCCTGACCCTGCGGGGTGGAATTTACCTCCATCCGCCCAGCACTCCATATCTGAGATTTCTGTGAACTGTGTATGGACACATATGTCTTCTCCCAACCAGCCTCTGCCCACCTTAAGGCTGTGGGGTGAATTCCACTTATTGCTCTACCCAGGGGTGTGGGGGAGCTGGCTCACACTGGCTCGAAAGAGCCAACTGTGTGCATTATTCCTAACTCCGAACTCAGTGACCATGAAATGGGTCATGGAGGGAGTATTTCTAACAAGGAAATCGAAAAACACTACAAATCAGGCCTTTGTTTCCTCAGAAAGCTGGTTGTTACATATTTACTCGCACATCACAGATGATATTCCCAAAGCTTAGCTTGTAGGGTATAAATGACCACATGGTTGAATTTGGATGAATACATGAATGACCAGAGGCAGACATCTGGGGAACGACTGGTCTCAGGAGGGCCGAGCTCAGCGTATCAGTGAGACAGAAAGATGCCCAGGTAACTTGCAGGAGGGGGACACAGGACAGCCATGGATTTAAACCTTAGCCGCACATTAAAATCACCTGATGCCTAGGCCACATGCCAGTCCTGAACCCCTGGAGTGTGTCTAGGACATCAGGATTTTCTAAGTATCCTTATATGATTCTAAAAGATAGCCAAGTTTGAGAACCTAGAGAAAATTCCTAACCTTAGCCCCATCATGTTACCCATCTCCAAGGTACCCCAAAGGTCCACCACTGCCCACCATTTTAATGCAGGGAGATTGAGTCAGGTAGGTTACCATGAAATTTCACTGGTAGGTTAGCAGACATCCCGGTAATAAGGGGCTGGATTACAGGAGGCTCTCCTCCTGACTCGGTATGGTTTTGACTATTTGGCTCATGTCTAGTATGATGATTTAGTTAGGTGGCCATTTCAGAAAAAGCATCTCTACTCCGTCTAAGATCCTGGCACCTGCAGCCTAAAGACAGTTTCCCTACAAGTCATTAGCGCATGCTCATTTCCCCCACATTCCCACCCTTGAACACCACTAACATTTCCTTCCCCCGACGGCCACATGCCTGTTATTTTTTTTCTCTTTAAAAGGACAGCACAAGTACCACCTCTTCTTTGGGGCTTTCCTTGATCTCCGGCGCCATCAACAAGGCTATGATGGCAAAAACATGGGCTTTGGAGTCAAACAGACTCTGGATTCAAGCTCCAGTTCTGTTTAATAGCAGTGAAGTTTGGCAAGTCAGATTCTTGGAGCCACACGTTCTGCCTATACAACGTGAGGTTGACAACACTTAAATAAGTTGATAGGACATTATCTGGATGTGTCCAGCATTGTGTACTGGCAACAGGAGAGAACGGAAGCTTGCTGTTTCAGTAGAGTGTGTTCTGCCCCTCCCTGGCCATTCATTCTGTCATACCCCTCTCTGAGTCTCAATTTCCCTCCTCTGAAAATAACAGAGTCCAACTGATGCTCTGGACGGGGCTTTTCAGTTCTAGAGGGACTTAATGCCTCTGCCGCTTACTTGGCATTCATCTGCCTTCCACGGTGACTGATCTTTTTCTATACGCGACAGGTTAGGGGACCCCAGAGAGTGGCGAGTGTGCCTTCTATGTCTATGTATCTCTAGAGCCCAGAACAGGCCCTAAACTTAGGACATTTATCACATTAAGCTTCCATCACCTTAGCTGCTTCCTCCTTTGTGAGTGTCTCATTGCATGACAGGGCCAGCATGAGCCTATTACAGATTTGTCTGATGCTTTAGCCTCAGGGCTCTGCGCCCCAGCAGAAGTAAAGCTGCTGTAGCTACTTGTAAATTACTCAACAGTATCAGCTGGCAGCAAGGACCTATGGATAAGTTTCCCAAATTATAAGAAGAGCTATGTAGTAAATCACCAATGGATTCGTCATGGGATTTGGATTTTGTTCTTTCTGATGTCACCCACCTGTAATGATACATAAAGGACCCTGTGTGGTGTCACCTGGATGCGGTCGAAGTAAACCACTGGAAGTCACACCATGCCTTGGGGCCAAAGGAATTTCCCAACCACTCTACCCCATTCTTCCTTGGATCTCTAAGTCATGAGTTACACTCGGCAATCTCTACTTGGTAATTGCTTCTTTCCCTAAGTGATGTCAGAGCCAATGCGTTTTCTCTTTCTCCTTAAATGAGGATTTGCTAGCAGGACTGTATTTTTTCTCACCTAATAACAAGTGACGGCAAAGTGTGAAATTAGCTCTAACAAGCACCAAGGACTGAATTTTGTAAATTGCCAAGCAAGCTGAGAAATCAGTAGTTGGCCCTCAAGATCCAGTGGCATCTACTGGTCTCCTTGACTCTGAACCCACTTAGAAGGGGTTAGGTAATCTTCTGGTTCCAGATGCCCACAGATTTTAGAGTTGGGAAGCTGGTGATTCTCTAACTACTGGGAAGTTTTGTTGATGCTGACGTTGGCCCATTTGATCCAAGCATCCCAAAGGGATGGGGCAATGCAAAAGAAATGGGGCTTCTGGAGATGAGATTTCAAATACTGCTCCCTGGAGGAGTTGATGTGTATGTGTGATTTCAACTTTTCATATACAGACTTTCTAGCACGAGAGGAATAAAAGAGATCCTGGACGTGTATGAGGACTCTACACACCTTATAACTACCCTGCCTACTAGCTGCGGGGTCTTGGTGCAGGACTGCCCCCTGCAGCCATGCAGGTGAAACCCCTCACACTGCGGGCTGCGCCATTCTCATAGTGACACCAGTGGCTCCCTCTGGGGCTGTGCAGCAGAAAGTTTCTCTCTCTGAGTCTTACTTTCCTCATTTATAAAATGGAGACAAAAAAGTCTTAATCACAGGATCACTGAGAGGATAAAATTGGGCATGTGAATTAGGCCACTTTTTCTGTCCTCACCTCAAAGGCCAATCCTGATGTCCTAACCTTCAAGGCTTGAGACCCAGGATGCAACAGAGTGAGACTCCCCCCTGCCCATCCCTCACCTACCCCTCCCACCTCATCTCCTCCTGTCTGCCTAGCATGTACCCTGGTTCTCTGGCTCAGTCCCAATCCCATCCTTCAAGATTCAGACTCTCTTCTGAAAATGATGCCATGCTTTTCAGGAAGGCTTCTCTAGCTCATTCAAGATTCTGGGTCTGTATTCTTGTCCATGACTGTCTCTCAGCTTCAAATCTCCCCTCCTGTACACTGCTTTATGATAGGACACTGCAAACCTCATTTCTGCTCTACCAGCAGGATCCCTGTTGGACTTTGCCAAAAGGGGGAACTAGAGAGAGGCTGCAAGGTGGGAGGAAGAAGAAGCAGCCCCATCATCCCGCTTGCTTCCTGTAGGCATCCTGTCTCCTTCCTCTTCCTGTCAGCACCAGCCCAGTCTTGCTTGTCCACCTCTGAAGTAGTAGTCTGGTCCAGTAATATCAGTTGTATCCAAGTTTCAGTTTCTCCCAGCAATTTCAGAACATGCTTTGTTGTACTCTGTCAGAAACACCAGCACCAGCTGGGTGTTGGTCCCTCCTCAGAAGTCTCAACCCTACATGTTCCCTCGTCCACGCTCAGAACCACCAACACCAGAAGGAAAGGGCCCCCTCCTCAGAGAGCTGAGTTTCAGCTCTGAAGCATCCTCTCTCCAAGCAAAGTTCTAATTATTCCAACATCTTCATTTTCTTCCCCCCAGTCCTAGGGGTGGTGGCTGCTTCTCATAGTTGCCCCGTCTGTGATAACTTATTATTCTCTCTTTGTCCTTTAAGTTACCTAGTTAACAATTCATTATTCCCAGTAACAATTCTTTTGATTTAATTCTATTGGGTTAAAAAAAAAAAAAAACTGATACGGTTTCTTTCTCCTTACTGGATACTGATGGACACATCTACATACAACCTATGACTTACAACTACCAGAGTGCATGTCAAACAAACATGCTGCCGTTATCCACCATTCATCTCACTGCTCTTTCTGCTTTCTAGCCTTAGGGCCAAAAGTAGTGTCTGGCTCAATGAGCACCAGTGAATTTGTGGATAATAGAATAAATGAAGGGATGAATGATGCCTATGGAAGTCAATCAAGTTTACGGTGTGATTGTTGGGACTTCTGCCCAGGCACCTTTGCTGGGATGGTAGTGGGGCAGATTTCATCCAAGAGTGTTCCAGTGTAAAAGATGCTGAGAAGGTTTGGAATCATGCCCCGATGAGTTCATGAGAAACTTAATTGAGAAAAGACTGAGCTCTGGAGTCTTGGGATCAAATCCTGGCTCTACAACTTCATCACTGTAAGAATCCAAGAAAGCAACTAAACTTCTTTGACCTCAGTTTTCTCATTCATAAGATATGGAATATAAGATATTTCAAAAGATTCTTCTGAGGATTAAGTGAAGAAAAAAGTATGCAAATGAGCCTACTGTAGTAGATGGCACGCAATAGGAGCTAGATATTTATGTCATCTCTCTTCTCCTTCCCTACCCATCTCTTGACTATTTCTGTCTAAATCTTTAGTGAGAATCAGGGAGATTTCATTTTCCAAAGAAGGATAAGGGCAGACTGTGATCAGTCTTCATGATCATCACGATCATAACCATTATCATCCCCACCACCATCACCACCATCAGCACCACCAACATCACCATCATCACGATCATCATTAAGTGAAAACTCAAGCAAAACATGGTGCTTTGCATGTTTTCCTTTTTCACTCTTCAGATCAATATTTTCCTTAGCATTTACAGGTGAGGAAACTTTCAGAGGTTAAGTTACTGCGCAAGGTCCCACGGCTAGTCACTGTCAGTGCTGTAAATTGAACCCACATCTATCTGGGTCCAAGACCACTGCTCTTTCCTCACACTGCCTTCTGACCACTGTGACCAAGAGTCTGACTTCTCTGTGTCCTCCCATTAAGAAGCCATTGGCTCCAAAGCCTGCGAGTTTTGTTTCTGTATCACCGACACTTGGCCTAATTTGTAGCCCTCCCTAGCCTCCCTTTGCCTGCCTATATCCATGGCAATGGCACCTCACTGCAGCCAAGATGCAATTGTCCACCTCATGCCTGACCCTGTGGTAGACAGAGAGAAGCTAGCATCTGCGGTCCGAGTGCATGAACGCGCATATTCCTGAACGCCTCCTTCTCCCATTCCTTCCTGCTCAGGTTAATAGTTGGGGCAGAACTCCGTGTGCGAGACTTTATTGAGCACATTTTCTGTCACTCTCTGTCCAGATGGTCAGTTGGCAAGTGGAGAAGAACTACAACGTGGGAGGTGGGAGAAGAGAAAGGAATGAAGATGCCAGGCTCTGGCCATCATTTTGTCACCATCCTTGAGGCCACCTCTCTAGGAAGAACATAAGCTCTCTGGGGACAGAGAAATAGGCTTTTCCAGTTCTGCAGCCACCACTCCATCCTACCACCTCACTCAGTGAAGAACCAGGCACGTAACAGACATTGACTAGAAGAAGCCCAGAAAGGAGTGGTGTGCAAGGGGAATTAAGAGATTTGGTTTGTTCTGCCTCTGAATTGCTTTAGACAAGCCATTCTCCATCTCTCTGGACTTTAGCTCCCTTCCCTGAAGGAGGACTGGTGTGCCGGGGAAGGCTGGACATGAGCTGTAGAGTTAGAAATATCGACTTTGAAACCATGTCATGATCTTTTCTGTGACCTTTCATGAGATATTTCATCTCTCCTAGGCTCAGTTACCTCCACTGTAAAGTGGGAACAGGAGGAATATCTGTCACATGGAGTTTTGATGAAGGCTAATTGAGTGCCAGGCCTGGAGTAGGTGTGAGTTTCCTGCCCCTTCCTGGATAAGGAAAGCGGACTAGGTGATTTCTGAGGTCCCTTCTAGACCTGCTCTTTTGATCACAAGGATGGCCTGTCAGGTTCATGTGGCACTAGAAGCATTTCTGCACATAAGACTGACCACCTGCTTTACAGCTAACCCTAAGCATGGCAGCATGAAAGATGGAAAGGGGCTAGGGAGGCAGAGTTCCCAGGGTCACTGCATTTCACGCCCCCCACCAGGAATTATCTTCCTGTGATGTGCTGTAGAACCACAGCAGGTGTCTAGAGGAGCCATCAAATATCCATGTCTGTGCATGATGCTGATAAACAGGATGCTCAGCTCCTTTTCAGGGCATGGGGGTGTGACCACAGTACCCTTTCACCTCTCCTACAACACACTGCCTATCCTCGCCTAAGAGGTTCATCTACATGAAAGGGTCCATCACTCATTTACATAATGAAGCCAGAAACAGGGTAATCATTCAGATCCCTTCCTCTCCCCCAGACCTACATCCAACTGGTCCCCATATCTTCCCGCTTCATCTTCCTCTGGTTTCCTCCTTTCAATTTCCACCCCCTCTGTCCAGGTTCAGCCCCCATCATCCCTCGCTCCTTATTCATAAGGGGCTCCTCTGCCTCCAGTCCCAGCCAGCTCCAACCCTTCCCCTGGCCCACTACTTCCCCTGGCCCAGCACTGCCTGTGTAACTCCCCTACATGCTGGCTGTAGCTCACCTGTTTCTTGATGTTTCTATTATTTTCAAATTTTTCTACAATGGATATGTATTCTTTTTATATTTTTTAAAGTGTTTTTAAAAGTTAAATTCAAATCCGATCATTGCTCTCTTTAACACCCTTTTCTCTTTCCCAGTTATCTTCAACATGACACTGTGTCTCCTGAGCTCAGAAAAGGCCGCTTCTTCTGCCTCATCTCCTGAAGTTCCCCCCAAGACCTCCTGTGCATATAAAGACACTTGCTTTTCTCTAAACGCCTCATTCTTGCCTACTTGAAACACCTTTGGGCCATCATTCATACCGATCCCACTGCCTGCAAAGTCTTGACCTAATAAATCCGTACTCAGTCTTCAAGATGTTATGAAAACATCACCTCCCCTGGGAAGTCTTCCCTGACTACGGCACAGTGGCCCACATCTGCAGAGTTAGCAACTGTGTCTTCTGATGCTGTAGCATCACACATACTACATCTACTAGAGAAAAGATGGACCTCGACTGTGATCGTCTCTTTGTGTGTCCCTCTGTGATTAAATCATGAGATTTTTGAAAGCGAGGACCTTCTTCTCAGTCATCTTTACATCACTGGGGCCCTTCAAACACGCCTGCTTTCCATGTGTGCATGCACTGTGTTAACCTCTGTACATCTAAGCAAATAAAGTAATGGCTCTGCCCTCCTGGAGCTTACAGTCAAGTGAGAAAGACAGACATTCAAAAAAAAAGGAAAGAAAAAGAATGAAAGTAACTAAATAAGAAATTTAAATCATGAAATGTATTATGAAGGATGCAAATGGTGCCTTGATAAAGACCAATTGAGAGGAGGGGATTGATTAGGATTCTCCTAAGAGGCCTCTCTGAGGAGATGGCATTTAACCTGAAATCTTCAGGACCCGAAGGAGCCATCCAGCTGAAGAGCTGGGAAGAGCTTTCCAGGAGGAAGCCGGCACGTGCAGCGTCCATGAGATAGAAAGAACCTGGCATGTGTGAGGCTCCGGCACAGGCCAGGCAGCATAGAAAAAAGGAGGCTGAGTGCAGGGAGAGATGGGGAGAGAAGGGCAAGAGTGTGCATTCACTTGAGGTGCAGGCGGAAGGCACTGATGTGTTTTAAGCTGGGAAATGACGTAACTGAACTTGAGTTTTAAATGGTTACTCTGACCTTCAGGCTTCCCCCTTGAAAATGCGGTTAAAACGGGAGCCCCTCTTAAGATGTTCACCTCTGAGCCAAGACTTGAGAGCTAAAAGAAGACAGCCCTTAGGAGACTGAGGGCAAACTTTTAGTACTTGGCATATAACAGCAACTCAATAAGTGGGTTTTTGTTTGGTTGGTTTTCTCTCATTGTTTTTTGTTTGTTTTGCAAATCAATGTCTGAATAGCTTGAAATTTGCCTGAGGTCTACTCTATAGGAGTGATCTCTGTTTATAGCTGGCAGCTAAGAAAACCTGAACAATCAGTGCTGATTTTTTGGAGAGGTAAACAAGCTGCCTGTGGAAGTGGGCCACCAGCCAGATACCCCCAGCCGGGTTCGACCTTGACTTACTGAAAGGAGATGACACGGAAGGCCGCTGTGCTAAGGACTCTGAGATAATCGAAGCAAACTGCATCGTCTCATGGAAAATAAACTGGAGCCCAGAGAGGAGAACTCAGAGTAACAGCACCAAGGCCAGTCTTAGAGGTCCAGACTCCTAACCTAAGCCTGGAGTCATTTTCCTACATCAACTAAGATGAGCCCCATCAGGGAGCCTTTGAACTCACCTTGGGCCAAAGTGAAGCTTCAGCATCTTCACTGTTGCTAAGTGACTTGTCCTGGGGAGGTGGATGCCTCCGTGAAGTGAACCCAGGTTCCCTCCCCTCGACAGCAAGCCTGCCCCCTCAGCGCTGCTCAACCTGGCAGAATCTGCAGGTAGCTGTGTTCTGGGCTGGAAGGTACTGGGATGAGCTGTTTCCACTTAAGCTCAAGGTAGTGCTCGATGGGCCTGAAGACGCCCTCTGGCATTGAACGCTGACCTTCACACAGAAGAAAACTCAGACCCAGAGAGAGGAATTCATGTCAGAGCTGGAACGAGAGGCCAGGTCGTCTAGCTCTGGCCCAGTGCTCTTTCCTGTACGCTATGCCAGCTCCCTGCTCAAAGGGGACGATGCTTTGAAACTGCATCCTGACCTCCTTCTAGACGACGCACGTCTGAGGGCTAGTATCACAGCTTCTCTGTCTTTTCCTCCTCTCCCCTCTTCTGGTGGCTGCCAAAAGCACCCATAAAAATTTGTTGATTCTGGGAGCAGACACACTTTACAATAGGCCAACAGTAATTCCTAGATAAATGTCCAGTGAAAGGGTATTCGGTGTATATCACATAGGAAGACCTCTCATCCCCAACACAGACACTCTCTCTCTCTCTCTCTCTCTCTCTCTCTCTCTCTGTCTCTCTCTCTCTCTCAAACAGTTGGCGAGATAAGAAAGGTGAGACCCTGTGATTCAAGACCTAAATTCCTCTCCCACCTCTGTATTCACCATGCTCTGTGACCTTGGTTCAGTCTTCAACCACCCTGTTCCTTTGAGTTTAAGTTTCTGAATAGCCAATCTGTTAATTTCTCTTTTAGCTGGATGAGGCTGGGGAAGTGTGTGTGTGTGTGTGTATGTGTGTGTGTGTGTGTGTGTGTGTGTGTGTGTGTGATGTTTCCTCATTCAGCTTTCAGAACCATCAAATGAGGCAGGTATTATTACTCAGCCCGTTTTCCAGACACATACATTTCATCAGTTCTCAAATATTTATGCCACGAATATGCGTCAGACACCATGCTTAGCAAGCTGGACTCCTATCCTCCTGGAGCTGACACGGCATCAGAATGGAGAAACCAAGGACCATAAAGTAGAATTCAATAGGAAGCCAAGCCTTGAACTGGAGTCTCTTTATTGCAAATCTCATATTCTTTCTATGGCACCAAGTTGTATCTTGTTAAGAATAAAGACTGAAGCTGGGACAAGAAGATCCCCAGAGAAGAAACTCATTTGTCTTCTGTGCCCTTCTGAATCTTACAGATTCCAGGACAAGAGGGTCATCTCCCTTTGCAAGTGACTGGCGTGCAGCAACTCTCCCTAAACCACACCATGAATAGGCGGAAAGGAGGAAAAGGTCAGCAAGCTGAACTTGTGTGTGTGTGTGTGTGTGTGTGTGTGGGAGGGGGGGGGGGAGCGGCCCAGCTACTGCTGGGGCTTAGACCCAGGCTGCCTTGACATTTCCTCCAAAGCATGAAGGAATGGGCCTAAGGAGCCACAACCATCTAGAAATTTGCTATTGCGACAAGGAGAGGACCTCCCTTCCCTGCACACATGCACTTAGTCCCCATTCTGGAGGCCCCTCTCTCCACTCCTCCCTGCTTCAAGAGTTCCAGAAACCCCAGAGTGTTCTGAGTGGAGCATGAGACAGACCTGGCCCCAGCATCAACCCAGAAGCAAACCTCCAGCACCCTTGGTTCTTTCTTAGCAAATGTGAAGACCCCAACTCTCCCACCCACCCCAAGACTGTGTACTACACTTTACAGTTTGCAAAGAACATATTTGTTTTTCTTTTTTCTTTTTTTTGGCCACTCCACGAGGCATGCGAGATCTTAGTTTCCCAACCAGGGATCAAACCTGGGACCCCTGCGGTGGAAGGGCGGAGTCCTAACCACTGGATCACGAGGGAAGTCTCCATACTCGTTTTTCCGTACATTAAGAGCTTATTGTAGTGGGCAATGGAGAGGGGTAGCAGGAGGGACATTTAGCTGGGGCCTCATATTCAGATTTAGCCTCAGATGTAGACTTTTGCTTTCCAAATGAGCTTATATAAACACATTACTATTTTAGGGTGTTTGAAAGATTAACTCACTAAATGCAAATATTTAACACTGTCTACCATCCTGTAACCCTGTTTTATCATTTCTCAGAAGAGCTCTAAAAATGGGAATGCTCCGGGCACTTGACTTTGAGAGACCCTGAAAACAGCCCTGGGAAGGCCAAGGAACAGGGAGTGTCAGCCTCCGTTCACAGATGGGAAAACTGAGATCCAGAGCCCCCAGCTCAGAATCCTCTAGAACAACCTCGTTCCCTGTGGCTGGCAGCACCAGAGAGATTCTCCAAGGCTGCGCCGTCCAAACCGGAAGCCACTGGCTACATGTGGTGACTGAGCACTTGCAATGTGGCTGGTATGAATTGAGAAGGGCTGTAAATGTAAAATACACATAAATTTCCGAGGATTTAATACAAAAAAGAATGTTCAATATATCAAACATGTCATTACTAATTTTTGTATTTATTACATGCTGAAATGATATTTTGGATACAGTGACTAAATAAAATACATTATTAAAACTAGTTCTACTCATCCCTTTCACTCTTTTAAATGTAGCTATTAGCAAATTTTAAATTACACATGAGGCTCACGTTATATTTCTATTGGCTGACGCTGCTCTGAGGGAAGTAAGTACCATTTGTCCCAAGTACGTGCTGGCTAATTTTGCAGCAGGGGGCTTTCCTGCTAGATGTTTAGAAACAGCCTTGAGGATTTGAGATCCACTCTTGCCCATGGCAATGGAAATGGCCTGAATGTGGGGGCTGGGGTGGGCGAGGGCTTTTCAGACCTCCCCCACGCAGCCGTATTTCTGAATCCATGGATATCCATTGAATGAGATCAAGGCAGTAATGGGAGGGTGTATAACGGGCTAGCATTTGGGATGAGAATGTCACACTAATTGCAGGCTTGCTCCCTACAAATCACCTTGATTTGTCACCAAATTAGATGGCAAAACGAAACATCCAGGCAGAAATCAAATTCCAGCTGTAGCAGCAGTGTGAAGCCACTCTGACTGGCTGTGTGGAGAGGGCTTGTCTCACACGAGCTTTGAGCACTAATGTTTCAAGGAAGTTCCAAGTACCCGATTCTTTCCCTGGGCAGATGGGCAGGCAGGAGTCAGCCCTCAGCTGCTGGGCTGGTGGGCAGAGGGTTGGGCTCTGGGGCCCTGGTCCACCAGTCATTCCATTCAGGATGGGCATTTCCCAAGGCCCAGGCCAAATGAGCATGAGTCCCCGGGTAACGATGGTCCACCTGGGCTGGGCCTCCAGGTTCAGACCGGGGGACAATTTTTTATATAACTCAAGTAAGTTTTGAGAGAGAAAAGCACCAGCCCCCGTGGTGCCAGGAGGCTGCAAGGCCTCTGGTGGCCTCCCCTTCCCACAACCCCAGCCATGGGTCCCTATCCTGTGAGCTTAAGATGTGCAGAATTCATCTGGAGACCAGGGTCCAGCCGATTCTGTCTTTTGCTCCCTGTGACCTTGAGGATGTTTCTCCACGTCTCTGGGGCTAGTCCCTCCTTTGGAAGAACTGGGGTGATGTTGGCCTTGATGATATCTCAGGGTCTACCTCTGACACATGTTCTATGACCTCACTCCAACACACACAGATGCATAGAGACACAGACACACAGACATACCCACAGAGAATCACATGCACAAGCACATACACAAATAAATGGATACATAAAAGCACACCCACACAGACACACCCAACAGACACATAATGACACATGGATATACACACACACTGACACAGACACACAGATTCATACCCACATAGACACATATAAACACACATGCAAAGACCCATGCACAAACCCATACATAAACATATACACACATCCACAGCACACAAAGACACATGCATACACACAAACACACACCTGCACAGAAACATACAAACACACACAGACATACACAGACGCACAGAGACACATAGAGACACATATCCATGGACCAAAGCATAAACACACACTCACAGACACACACACACCACCCCACATAATCCTTTTCATTCAAGTGATTACAAAAACCTGAACATTTTACTAATGAAACAATCTGGGCTCCAAAAATCCACAACAATCTAGTCCCAGAGGGATTACTTGATGCCTCCAGTTAGAGGCACACATACACAGACACACACACACACACACACACACACACACACACACACCCCGTATCCCCTCTGTCTTCACACCCACCATCTCCTAGTACCTGCTCCCCTCCCGTCCCCACCCCCATGGTCCATACTCTACACCCCAGCTCCCTCCCAAAGTCAACACCAACTCCCTCTGCCTGGTATGAGAATCCACAGCAACAGATCTGGGTGGCTGGCAACACTGCTGCTTCTCCATCCTTATCCACAGCCCTGTGTTTCCATCTCCCCTCCAGCACCTTCTCCTCTCTGCCCCACAAACTGGAGTTTCCCACATATCAGAAGTCCCCCCGCCCTGCCCTCCTCCCTAGCCCGGCTCTCCTTCCCTGGGCGGCCATCTCCTTGAACGAGAGGTTAACAGGGTACCAGCACCGCCACCCTCCCGGCACTCCTCGGCCCTCTGTCTCTGGCCTCTGCCTCCACTGTTCCCCAGAAGCCTCTACAGCAGAGCGCCCCAGGTGCTCTCTAATTGCCAAATCGAATGCACTCCGTTCAGTCCTCACATTGCCAGCCTTTTCGGTGACCCCGTGGCTCACTCCCTCCTGACCACTCGCTCCAGCCCATCCCCCCTTCTCTAAGCATTTCCTCTCAGGCTCCATCCATTTACCTTTGACAGTCTCTGTGGCCCAAGGTCCTGGCCTCACCCTTGTGCACACCTGGGCCCCTCATCGGCCACCCAGGGTCCATAGCCGTCTGCCCACATCTGCCCCGTGCACCCTGCAGGCACCTGGATGAGCCCAGACTGAACTTACCGCCTCTGCTCTGCTGGGCCACCACCTCCCCCTTTTCTCTCTCCCCTTATTTCAGGTGTTTGCACCTGCCTGGCCCCAAGCCAGGAATCTGGAAGTCAGCCCAGATTCTCCCTCTCGTTTCCTTTAACCCATTGCATTCAAGTGGCACAAAAACCTGGACAACTTCCCAAGGTAACCCTGCAGGCCCCACCCATCCATGTGGCCCACGTCCAGAGCTGTATCTCTCTGTCTCCGATTATAACCTGACGCTCCCTCCCTTCAATTCCCACCAGCAGCTTCTCTTCTCCCCTGAAGGATTCAGTCCCCGCGGCTTAGACACTTGGTAATCCAACCTCTGCTGACCATCCCAGCCTTCTCTCTTGCCCCTCCCTCACACATAGCCCATATACCACGAATATTCCAGATGACTTTTACCCCCAAATTCCCAAGCTGCTGCACTTCTCCAGGACTGGCCGAGTTATTCCCAGAGGCGGAGCAGCCTTCGCCTGGTTATTAACCCACTTGCAATATTCGGCACCAGTGTCGCCCCCATTATGGAACGTTGCCTGATAGACCTGCTCAGCTTCCAGGAGGGTTAGGTGCCCCTGCCCTACTCACTTAGTGCCCTGTGTACATTTTCAATGAAGCCCTTACGCAGTCCAATATTATCCTCTATTTGCATTTTTTTCTCCCCTACTGTTTGAGCTCCTTGTGGACAGAGACTAATTTATTCATGAATTCCCAGAGACTTACATAGTCCCAGTACATAGAAGGTAATAAATGAATGTATATTGCATGAATGAAGGAATGAATGAATGAGGCAGACTCACTCAGCCCAAGGAAAGAGTTTAGGTCCCTCTCAGAGCCCTGCCTTTTTTCCCCTGTGGGAGGGAAGGTCAACCTCTAGAGCCTCCTCCTGGTGACACCTAGCAACTGTTGCCATGACAACTAAAAAGCACCATTTTCCCAGGACAATCCTTCTTCTCCCGCTGCTGCCTTTCCCCACCAGGCTCAGCAGATCAGAGGAGGCAGCGCTCCTGCTTCAGGAAGCAGTGGGAGGGGGTGTCCTCCCTGAGACAGCTGATCCTGCCACCTGGCTCATACCCCCCAGGGCAGGAGTCCTGATGGAAATGGAGAAAATTGGATTTGATGGAATCAGATGCGCTTGGGCGATCTAGGAGGAGGGACAGATTGGGCCAGCTGGCAGTGGGATCCTAGGGTCAACCAGAGGGAAAGCTTATTAGAGGGGTCTCCATTCAACAGGGAGCTGGAGGGAGATGCTGTCCCGGGGTGGGGAGGGAGGGATGCAGAGAGAGTTGGCCCAAGGGCTCCATCCAGAACACAGACTGTAGAGCCAGAATGTTCTGCCCCTAGGCCCACTCCCTTCAAGGACTGCACCAGGCCCCAGCTGCCCTTCCTGGGGCAGCCCTAGGTCACCTATGCCCCTACGTTCCCAGCACCACCCTTTGTGATTCGCCACCCTTGGACTTAGAGGTCAAGGTCAGTATGACCCTGAGGGGAGAAAGTGCATCTGTTTTAATCATCTTCACATCCCCAGTGCCTCCCAGTGCCTGGCAAACAGATGTTCCATAGGGGTTATGAATGAATGAAAAGCTGCACTGAGACAGGAAGAGGGCAGTCCAAGGGCTGGGCGGCCAGAAGGAGAAGCCACCGAGGGCCTATTCTATGCTGGCTGCACTGAATGGACGGACGCCCTTATGGAAGAAGAGAGAACGGGTTCTCCGGAGGGCTGGTCACTTGCCAAGGTCACACAGAGAAAGGGGCAGAGTCAGGATTTAAGGAGGGCTCTGGCTACAAGGCCCGTGTTCACTGCTCTACCCCAAACCAGAGCCACTGGAGCAGAAATGATGCCTCACACCTTGTGGCCCCCGGTGTCCCGGTCCCGCCGCCACCCCCTCCCCCCACGTACTGTCCAGACAGAAAGCACCTAACCCCGCAGCTCACTCCTATAGATCAGAAATTCTCCAGGTATGTAGAAAAGGGAACACTCCTACACTGTTGGTGGGAGTGGTACAGCCACTATGGAGAGCAGTATGGAGGTTCCTTAAAAAACTAAAAATAGATGTACCATATGATCCAGCAATCCCACTCCTAGGCATATATCGGAGAAAACCATAATTCGAAAAGATACATGCACCTAATTGTTCATTGCAGTGCTGTTTACAATAGCCAAGACATAGAAGCACCTAAATGTTCATCAACAGATGAATGGATAAAGATGTGGTACATACATCCAATGGAATACTACTCAGCCACTAAAAAGAATGAAATAATGTCATTTGCAGCAACAAGGCTGGACCTGGAGATTATCATACTAAGCGAAGTAAGTCAGACAGAGAAAGACAAATACCATATGATATCGCTTATACGGGGAATCTAAAAAAATGATACAAATGAACTTATTCACAAAACAGACACAGAAAACAAACTCACGGTTACCAAAGAGGAAAGGTGGGGGCAGAGGGATAAATTAGGTGTTTGGGATTAATATATATACACTATTATATATAAAACAGATAACCAACAAGGACCTACTGTACAGCACAGGGAACTCCGCTCAATATTCTGTAATAACCTAAATGGGAAAAGAATTTGAAAAAGAACAGATATACGTATATGTATAACTGAATCACTTTGCTGTACACCTGAAACTAACACAACATTGTAAATCAACTATAGTCCAATATAAAATAAAAATTAAAAAAAAGAAAAGAAATCCTCCAGGTGGGAGGGCTAATTGCTCTCTTTGCCCTTGTCACCCTCGGTGTCTGGTCCTGATGAATAAGAGGAGCTGACTGCATTATTGCCAGAGGGACCCTTGGCAGGTTCATAGCAGAGAGAATGCTGGGTCTCCAGCTATGAGACTCGGGACAGTCTCCACCCAGAGAGGAGAATCAACTTCACGGAGGTACCTTCCCCTCCCTTTCTCCTCTCCCAGAGCTGGTCTTGCTTCATCCCTGGCATACTTGATGGAGTCGTGAAAGCAATCACCATTTATTGGGTGCCCACCTTGTGCTGGGCGTTATTCTCAGCTCTTTATGTGAATTAACCTATGTAATGCTCTCAATAACCCAACGAGGTAGGTATTGTTTTTATCCCCTTTCCAAGGAAGAGGGAGGTTAATTTGGTCAAAGTCACTACAGCGACCGTGTGCCAAAACCCCAGGTGTGAACTCAGGTGGTCCAGCCAGAGCCTGAGCTCCACCACCACGCCACTCTGCAGGCTCATCTGGCAGAAAGTTTCAGGCTTTGGATTCAGTTTTGGCTTCTACCACCCAAAGCTAGAGACATTGGATATGTTACCTAACCTTCCTGAGCAGAATGCAGGGCAGTGGATAGAGCAAGGAAGAATGTCCTAAATATGGTCAACTGGTCTCAGATGTTGGCTGGTTGCCAGTCTCAGTCCACAGGTGCAGGCTGTGGCCTGCTCTGCTCCTAAGCACCAAATATGGCCCCAGGCAGGGAGGAGTTAACAACTTCAGGCACAGAGTGCCAGAACACATGCTTTGGACTGAATGTTAAATTCATATGTTGAAGCCCTCACCCTCAAGGTAACGGTTTGGAGTTGGGGACTTTGGGAGGTCATTAGGTCATGAGGGTGGAGCCCTCATGATGGGATTAGTGCCCTTATAAGAAGAGACATGAAGAGATGATGTCTCTCTCTGCCATGGCAGGACACAGAGAGAAAGTGGTCATCAATAAGCCAGGAAGCAGACCCTCACCAGACACTGAACCTGCATCCCCTTGATCTTGGACTTCCCAGCCTCCAGAACTGTGGGAAATAAATACGTGCTGTTTAAGACACCCAGTCTCTGGTATCTGTTACAGCAGCTCAAGCTGACAACACAACACCCCAGCTGTCAACCTGGTCCAGACCTTGAGGCCTAATTCTAAAAACTAGACTCTTGAGCCTCAACTTCCATATCTCTGAAATGGGATAATGAGAGCCTCTTATAATTGATGTAAGACTTCAAGGAGACAATGCATGTAGAATGCTGGGCACAAAGCAGGTACTCAGCATTAGTAGTTCCTTTATCCCCATATCCCTCCCCCTGAATCCCCCTGGAATCTGCCCTTCACCCAGTTAAATCTAGGGTTGGAATTAGGGAGACAGAAAGGATCTAACTCCCAAAGGGTCAGGGCAGAGACTCCAGTTTAAAATTTTATCACAGTCCAGTCCCCTGTGGGGGGCCTAGGCTGCCCTGCCAAGGCCTGAGCTCCCAGCTGCATCTCTCAGGGGAGCATCTCCCATAGCCACACCCCAGCCTGAATTCAGGCCAAGGAACATTGCATGGTCCCATCGGGGAGACATCAGGCCAGACCTGCATGGCTCATCTCTGCTTCACAGGGCCTAGAGGCAGGGCTCTTCCATGAAGCATCCTCTCCCTGCCTCTTTGAGCCTGCTGCTCCCACCCACCTACAATGAGCCTACATCTTCCTAATTGCAGAATCTCAAGTTTTGGAGAGATCAGCTCTCCATTTATCAGAGGACTAAATGCATGAGACAATTACAACTCGGTACTCCTTTTGTAGCGAGATTTTCTTAGTATGTGTTCAGTGTGGGTTTTGCCAGCCTCTCGGGTCCCTATGGAAGGTTAATGCTTTTAAGTTCTAAAAACAACAAAAAAATTTACTAATTGTGTGACCTTGGGCATGTGCTCAAGCTCTCTGAGATTCAGTTTCTCCTTCCATAAAATGGAAAGCTGACCAACTCACATGCTATCGTGGGGCTCAAATGGGATAATACATTTGTAAGCATACAAAGGTAGATGTTGTTATAAATGGTCAGACAACCCTTTTCATATGGGAGTTCCAAAATAAATGTACCTGTCAAAATGTCAAATGAACATGCCCTTTGATCCAGAGTATGTAAGCACTATCCGTGGATATTTAAGCAAAAGTACATAAAGATGTGTTTATATGTACCTCCAAAACTGGAAACAATGCAACTCCCCTTTATGAATCCATCTTTACAGTGAGACACTATGAAATAGGTCTCAGGGGATAAAAAGGTGTTTGAGATAAATCATTAGCAGAAAAAACAAACAAAATGCACCAAAATGCAAAACAGTGCATATTATACAGTTGCTGCAAATAAAAAAGGAGACAAGCAGAGATACTGGCATAGCTGTAGCTCTGCAAGTGTACATATAATCTATCTTTACTGAAAGGATCCAGAAGAAACTGCAACAGCTTTTACCTTTGAGGAAATGGATTAGGGATCCAGGCGTGGAAGACAACTTTGACTTTGTTTTCTATCTTCCTGAGTGTTAGAATATTTGCACCATGTCTCTATATTATTACTTTTAAATAAATGGAAGCCTGGACCACAGGTACCTAAAAATTGTCAGTGCTTTTTCTATATTTACAGAGCCTAAGGTACTTATCAGGAAGTTTAACATTTTAGTTTATCGGGAAAAAAAGGAAAACCGGAAATATACCTTCCTGTTTCGGTTATCTACTGCTGTGCTACAAACCACCCCAAAACACAGTGGATAAGGCAACAGCGGTTCGTTATTTGTCGTGATGCTGCGGGCTGGCTGGGCAGTGCTAACGTGGTCTTGCTCAAGCCCCTGCATTCAGTTGAGGGTTGCCTGGGGCCTGGGCTCAGCTGGGACCTCTGAGACGGTGGGCCTCCCTCTCTTTGTGATCGATCATTTCCGACTCCTTCATGGGATGGACTCCAAGTTCCAAGAGGGTGAAACAGAAGTTGCAACGACTCTTAAGACCTAGACCCCACAACACATGCTTTGGTCAAAGCAAGTCACAAAGTCAGCTCAGACCTTAGGGATGGGGAAAAAGATCTTATCTCTTGATGGGAGAGTTTTGCAAAGAATTTGTGGCCATATTTAATCGACTGCATTAATGTTATTACCATCATTGCAGTTTGCATGACCAAAGTCATTATTTTCATCAGTGCATTTTGGCCTGTTTTCCAGTGTCCAGTGGTCCTGGGGCCAGGGGACAAGGTAGACCTGGCTTTTTAAATATTTGTTGAATGAATGAACAAATGAATAGCTTCAGTCCCTCTGGCAGTCTCTTTGCTCTAACTGCTTTGATATCCTAGATCTTCAGGTGTCAGCAACTCTGGGTCAGCCTGCCCTGGAGGACCACTGCCCTGGGTGCCCGTTCAAGAGTGTGGCTGAGTTGGGCTCTGAGATGGATGGGGTAGGTCATGGGGATGTAGCTTCCATAGAACTCATCACCACCTGCCCACCCCCACCGCCGCCAGGTTGCACAGAATCCCTACACATGCTCCAGGCCTTGGGCTCAGTCTATGGAGCATCCCTTGAGACATCCCCAAGGCCATGAGTTCTTCACATTGAGTCTCTTCTGTCTCCTATCCTCTCCAAGTCTCTGCAGGTTCAACTGGCCACCAGTCCCTCCCCCCTTATCAGGGAAGTCACCCCACTTAAGGGAAAGAGCTACATACCAGGAGTCAGGACTTAAGCCTTCTGATCTAGGCTCAGGCTTTATCTGACAGTATGACCGTAATAATAATTTGAAATAAATTTTAAACCACTCACTAGAAAAGACAGTCTTTAACAAACCTTGTAGCCATGACACATTGGGGGTCTGTGCGATCTCTCAGGGTGACGGGAGGGGGACGCGGGGAGTTCGTCGGACATGGGCGCTAAGCTGGGTCCTGTGGATAGGAAAGGGATGCCAGAGCCTGGGAGAGGGGTCAGCTGCCTAGCACGCCCTCCGGTGACCAGGGGTGGCTAGCCCTCCTAGTGGCAGCCACAGCAGTGGCAGGTGCCAGAAGCAGGGTCCCCTTCACACACACACACAGAGCCTCTTTGGGAACAAGACTGAGTGATTAAACCTCCCTACCATCTCTCTCCCGGGACAGCCAAACACAATGTCTGTTTCACATATTAAATCTGGAGAAAGCCTATGTGAAACAGGCTGAAACAAATCAATGCGCTGACAGACTTGGTTAAGGAGAAACAGCTATCTTGTAGCCAACTGCCCACCTTTCACACAATCTCAGAGCCTCAGATCATCACTAGGGAAGGCCACGGGGTGGGGGAGTGCTCCAGATACACACTCTCTCTTCTCCATCAGGCAGCTGGTGACTGGGCTCTACTGAGCATCTACAGTGGAAGGCAGCACACTGCCACAGAACAAAATAACCGGCTGCATTTATAACCTGGCTTTGCAACTTGCTAGCCATGTACACTTGGCAAGTAACATAACCATAATCTCCATCACTCTACTACCAATACCATCACCACCCTATCTGCGTCTCGGTTTCCTTGATATAAACTAGGCATACTGAGGCACACCTCAGATAATAACTATTAAAATGCCTGGCACATAGTAACACTCAACAACTATCAATTCCCCATCCTTTTCCCTCTACTAAGAGCAAGCTCTGAACTCAAAGCTGTGAGGAAGGATAGAATGAGAGAAATCTCTGTCCTCCAGAGCTTACAGAATAGGTTGGGGGAAAGGCAGACAAATGTTTAACGAACAACCTTCAGGGTCAAGGTGAAGAACAAGAGGACTGGTGAAGGTCACAAATATGGCCGACATTCTCATCCCTTCCTGTATGGTTTCCCTTCCCCCAAACCTGCAGCCCAGTCCTCACTAGCCAGTCATGTTCGCTAGTGCTGTGCCACCCACAGGCCCAGACCCTGAGCCAATGAGAACCTGATCGAGCAGTGGAGTAGGGACGTCTTTGTCAGAAGTGAGAAGGTCCACTGCACCACCATCACCACCACCGCCATTACCATCGTCATCACTACAGAACACCCCCCCAGTGATGTCCATGCCCTAATCCCTAGAACCTGTGAGCATGTTATCTGGAAAAAGGGGTCTTGCTGATGCAATAAAGGTTACAGACCTCAAAATAGGGAGAATAACCAGGACTATCCAGACGGGCCCACTCTAATTCCACGTGCACTTAAAAGCAGAGAACTTTATCCAGCAGGAGTCAGAGAGCTACAGCAGAAAAAAAGAGATCTGAAGTGGGAGAGGAACTCAACCTGTGTTGCTGGCGAGGATGCTATGGAAAACATGAGAAGGGCTGCCTAATGTCTCTATGAGCAAAGAGCAGCCCTGGCCGGCAGCCAGCAGAAAATAGGACCACGGTCCTACAACCTTAAGGAACTACATTCGGCCAACAACCCGAAGGAACTTGGACACAGATTCTTCCCTAGAGCCCCAGTAAGGAATGCAGCCCTGCTGGCCCCTTGATCTCAGCATTGTGAGACACTTAGCAGGGGACACAGTGGGGCCCACTCAGATTCCTGGTCCACAGAAACTGAGATACAAAGTGGGCGTGAAGTCTCTAAGTTTGTGATAATTTGTTACACAGCAACAGAAAGCTAACACAGTCACCGTCACTCCACTACCAATACCGTCACCACCAAATTACTATCAACCAGTACTATCATCACCATCACAACCACACATTATTGTCCCCACTCACACCAATATTAACACCACTCCCTACCACATTCCGCCATCTTTATCAGCACCTCCATCATTGCCATTAGCCCCATCTCACCACCTTCACCCCATCACCTCCACCCCACCACGCCCATCCCCATCACCCTGGGCCCTGCACTCTTTTATAAGTAAGTACTAGACTTTAATATCTCCAGAAAATTTCTACCTCATTTTGTCTAGCCTGTCACTAGTCACTGGTCTATAAGGCTTCTGCCCTAGATTTGCACCTAGCAGCATCTGGCCTAGACTCACAAGGAGGTCCTGCCCCCTAATCTAATTCTTCCTAATCACTTTCCCCTGAATTGAGTTTTGCTAGTAACTAGGCAGATCTTTCTGAAGCTACAGGCCCAGTGTGCACCTAAGAGTGGATACTCTTCCTGCCCTAAAGCCCCTGCTGTTCCTGCCCATGTCCCTCCCTTCCTTTAAACCTGGATCAGAATCCTGGGATATTATCAGATGGGACTAGAGTTGAGTTTGCAACATCTCAGAGCAGAGATTCACAGCATTAGGTTACTTAGGGAGATCTCTTTAAAATACTGATGCCCAAGTCCAGTCCCAGAAACTCTGTCAACTGATCTGGAATGAGGCAGGTGTTAATATGTTTAAACCACCCCAAGTGGTTCTAATGTGCACCCAGGATTGAGAACCACCTTCTCTGGGCATTGTAGCAAAGGTGCCTCTCTACCTCTGGTTTGTTTCTGCTGTGCCTAACCCTAACCTGATTTTGGATTGCTTCTTCCCCACTCCAAGTTCCCAGCATTCTGTTCAAACTTCAGCCAAAACATTAATGACAACAGACCTGCTCCTTGTCATTGCCCCTCCAGCACGGGCCACTCCCATGGCAGGGCCTTGGACACAAACCCCCTACATTCAGGGACCTCCTTCTGCCCCACCTACACAACCTACTCAGAGCCAAGAGCATTCCCTAAACGAAATATTACTAGGAAGTAAAATGGTTGGTTGCTGTGATATAGATAATCCACCCTTGAAATTATCTGTATCTTTTACTAACTACCATTTATTTAGTATCTATGGGCCAAGCGCTATGCTAGACACTTTGTGTAACCCAAATATAATCTGGAGCCCCATATAGTCTGGTCTGGGTGAGAACCCCATGAGAGAAAACCCAGCCCAGCAGCCAACGGAATTGAAAAGCAGTAATAGTGGTTACCAGGCAGAAGGGTGGGGGGAAGGGATAGTTAGGGAGTTTGGGATTGAGATGTACACACTGCTATATTTAAAATGGATAACCAACAAGGACCTACTGTATAGCACAGGGAACTCTGCTCAGTATTATGTAACAATCTAAATGGGAAAAGAATTTTAAAAAGAATAGATACATGTATATGTATAACTGAACCACTCTGTACACCTGAAACTATCATGACATTGTTAATCAACTATACTCCAATATAAAATAAAGTTTAAAAATTTTTTATAAATTTACAAAAAAGAAAAGCAGTTACAACCTTTACTGATTTCTTGATATGAAGTGGTTAATTAATAACCCATAACAACTCTCGTTAAATACCTCTTCTTACATTCCTCTTGCCCTCATCAGGAGCACCTTAAAGCTTCTCTGTAGCCTCTCTACCCAAAGTTAACCCCTCAGCCCAAAGTCGGCCCATAACCGAGTCCTTCTGCATCCTTCCTCCCTTCTCCTGCTTCTATTTCTCTTTTCTCTGAGTAATCCTTGGCTCTTTGGGATGTAATTCCCATACTTTCTGGGTCCATCTCTCTCTCCCACCCTCTCTCTCCCTCCCTCTCCCTCCCTCTCTCCCTCTCTCTCTCTCTCTCTCTCCCTCCCTCCCTCTCTCTCTCTCTCCCTCTCCCTCCCTCTCCCTCCCTCCCTCTCTCTCTCCCTCTCCCTCTCTCTCTCCCTCTCTCCCTCTCTCTCCCTCTTTCTCTCTCTCTCTCCCTCTCCCTCCCTCCCTCCCTCTCTCTCTCTCCCCCTCTTTCTCTCTCCCTCCCTCCCTCCCCGCACCCCACCAAACATACATGTCAGATTCTGATTCTGAACCTCTGCCAAATTTCACAATATGAGCTGGCAGACTGCAAAGACAATTTCTTTAGTAGATAAATACGGGCAGAGGGGGCCAGGGAAGATGGAAGACTGCAAACACATAGTTTAACGTAATTTGTTTCCTCTCCATAACATATAGATGTTATCTCACTGAACCCTCAGGACAGCCTATGAGGCAGGTGCTACCATCCTCATTCCACAGATGGTAAAACTAAGGCAGAGGGAGACTAATCAATTTAGTGGAGGCCCGATTTGAGTCCAAGCCCCGCCTCACTCTCCACCTGTAATCAGCCAGCCCCTCAGAGGGCTCTGGAGAGGGGTTCCAAAGGCCTCCGGCTTGGTATGTAAAGAGCTGGAAATCCAGCAGGACTGGGCTGCCCAGCACCCACTGGCTGTTTCTCTGATTTCTTCGCTGAGAAGCAAACTGCCACAGTCTACCCTCTAACAGAAGCAGCCTCCAATCCCTCCCATTGCCAGCGATGGGAGTTAATCTCAGCCCTACTTAGCAACTAATGAGGCTGAAAGGGTTAATTCCAGATCCCCGTACTTGCACAAAGGGACTGTACATAATTCCCTCTTTATACTTAAAAGGACTTTATTTATTTCCTTCCCTTTCTTCCTCTTAGGCAGACCATGGGCAGGATGGTGGGCCCAGGGGAAGGGGTTCCTGCAGTACGGTTACTGTTAATAGCATTAGCAACTTCGGGCTGTTTTCTTTCCATTTGCTTTCCCTCCTGGCACTAAAAGCTCATTAGGGCTCTGACAGAAGAGAAATGGCTGGAGTAGGGAGAGAAACTCCTCATTTCCCAGAAATTCTGCCCTGGGCTTCCGTTGCCTGTTTCCTAGCAGGCTGGACCTGCACTGACCCCCTAGAGACAGCTCAAAACCTGGCCACAGTGGAGGATGCAGGCGGTGCAGGCCCGAGGCCCATCCAGACCCAGGCTGTGCCTTCTTCATACAGCAGGAGCTGAGCTCAGACCCCAGTTTCTGTGGTTTAGAATCCTTCACACCTGGATAGGGCTACGATTTACCCGAGTACTGTCTGGGAAGCCACAGTCAGCTGAGCAAATGAAATGGGTAAATGAGGCTGGGGAGTGGGGGAGTGTTTAACCTACTTAAGAGAATCTCTTTTCTCAAGCACTTTAGCACCTTCCTTTGCAAGGAGGAGAATGACTTGCTGAATACAAGCCATGCCAGGCTGGCCAACACGGGGCCTCTGGGGCCTTTGATGGACAGCACTTCCTTCTTACTGCAGGAGGCCCTGGGGTGGAGCAGCACTGCTCAGGGGGAAGGCCCCTCAGAGGAGACTGAGCTCAGCCCCTAGATCTGGCTCTGCCCCAAGTACACCCAAGGCTAGCGACTTGCTCCTTCTGGGCCCCCAGGGTCTGCATATGAAAGGTAAGAAAGCTGAATAGATGATTTCTGAGATCCACTGCTGCCCTTGCGTGTACTCTTAGATTTTTTTGGCATCACAGAACCTTGTCAAGAATCTGATTAATTCCAGCAACATCTACTGAGCACGTGCTGTGTGCCAGGACCATGCTGAATGCCCAGGCATCCCCATGCACTGGAAAGTCACAAACGCTCCCATCATTGACTGTCCTGCTCAGTGTACTTTCTTGTTACAAAGTGAGGCTCTCATACACTTTCACACCCGAACTTGTGTAAATGATCAGGGGAGCCCTAGATCACTGAGTCCCTCCTCAGATGACCAACTCCTCCTTTAGATTCTCTCTAAGGGTCTCTCCAGCCCTAAAAATGTATGTTATAGGAAAATGCTTTTCTTATTAAATACTTTTTATTTCCCGCTGTTAACTGTGAGTAAGACAGCATGAAGTCAGGGTGGCAGGAGGCGAGGAGTTAGACTGGAGTTTTAGAGATGACTTGCTAATCATTCAGCCATGGCCTTGGGCACTTTAGGCTCTTGGGGCCTCGGTTTCCTTATCAATAAAGTGGGGATAAAAATGTTGCTCTCATGTATGTCAGCAAGATGGTATGAGGGCTTCAGAGAGTATACAAACCCACATAAACAGAGGATGCTGGTGCTGTTTCTACAGGGATCACACCTATCCTGCCAGCTGTACCACTATGTCCAAGAGGCATCAGCCTCACTTTCCTCATCTGTGAAATGGACACGGTGGGCTTGATCACACAGAATTCTGAGTGAAGGTTAATTTATGAGGGTTCACAGTTTGTAGAAATTTTCTGCAGAGACTGTGGAAGGCAGTCCTCCTCTCTCAGCCACCTTCACCCCTGGACTCGATGTCAAGGCGTGTATTCCCGACAGCAGCACGCCTGCCCTGAAGTCTTTTTATTTATTTATTTATTTTTTTGTGGTATGCGGGCCTCTCACTGCTGTGGCCTCTCCCGTTGCGGAGCACAGGCTCCGGACGCGCAGGCTCAGCGGCCATGGCTCACGGGCCCAGCCGCTCCGCGGCATGTGGGGTCCTCCCGGACCGGGGCACGAACCCGTGTCCCCTGCATCGGCAGGCGGACTCCCAACCACTGCGCCACCAGGGAAGCCCTGACCTGAAGTCTTAATGAGAACCAGGAGCCCTGCAGCAGTTAGAAGGTGCGGCTGCTAGCCATGCATGACGTTAATTTCACTTCTGTAAATGTCTGGCGATTTGGGGAGTAGGAGACAGGCTTGGCCCAGTAGGTGATCCGTGCTCTGCCTTGGAAATGATGGGGGGAAACAGCCTTCCCAAACCCAGGAGTTTCTTTCCCACCGCGACTGTGCTGGAACCCAGGGAGGCTCATTTTTATCTCGGGTTTGTTTTCATCTTAGGTTGGAAAGGTTTCCAAAAGCAATCATTTCATTGTTTCTCTACTCTGTGCTAACTCAATAAAAGTGGTTCTTTTAATTAATTTCGTTGTTTCTCGATGTGCTATCTTTGAACTAAATAAAAATGTTCTTTTTACTCCCTCTGTGGCTCTTGCAGATCTAGCCAAGTTTTTGTCATTTCCATCAACTCCCCACATGCCAGAGGTGGAAGGGATCTCAGAGGTTGTTTGGACTAATCTACCTTATTTACATATGAGGAAACTGAGGTCTGGAGACAGGCAGCGATCTGTTCAAGGTCACACCTCAAGTTGGTGGCTGAGTAGGGATTCAAGCCCAGACAGAGAAGTCTCAGTGGTACAGCTGACATCTGATAGGTTTTTTTTCATTTGTTTGTTTTTTTTGCGGTACGAGGGCCTCTCACTGTTGTGGCCTTTCCCGTTGCAGACGCGCAGTCTCAGCAGCGGCCATGGCTCACGGGCCCAGCCTCTCCGCGGCATGTGGGCATGTGGGATCTTCCCGGACCGGGGCACGAACCCGCGTCCCCTGCATCGGCAGGCGGACTCTCAACCACTGCGCCCCCAGGGAAGGCCCTGATAGTTTTTTCATAGACCAAACTAGAACAGGTTCTCCAAGAACTGCAGTTGAAAAATAGAGGCTTGATGCTGTTCTGTTTTAATTTAAACAGATATGTGCTTATGTGTATGTGTGTGTGTGTGTGTGTGTGTATACACACACATCCACATACATACATAAGGGGTGATAGTTTTTATAGCTGGAGCTATTCTCCCATTTAAAAATGAATAGATGAGTTCCTGGATATTTTGCAATAAAGCAAATTTCTATTTCAGCAACCCCTTTTTTCCTATTGATTTTCTTTATAAAATAAAAGCAGCAGACTGTTGTAAAAAGAAAATTGGCCTCTGGATTTAATAAAATTACCCAGGAATGTGGCAATCCACTCTAAATACATGTTTAAGGGGAAAACGAAAGCACTCTAATGAAATATTAATAAGGACCCTGAAAATATTAACAATACCTGGTGTTGAAAATGATAAAGCAAAACTAAGAAAGGTGATTATGTAGTCCAACACCGGAAAATGGGGCCGTTTTATATCCTGTCTCACCCAGGTTCCTACTATCCTCCCACTGACCAAGAAGCACTCCTGGGACAACTAGGTATCAGCAAATTTTACCCTCAGCCTCAAATATCTCAACACCTCCAAGTTTCCACCTGAAAGAATACTTTGAAGCATCCTCCAGTTTCCCAGTCATTTAAATGCACCAGCATCTTTCCAAACATCTTTGCCTGGGTACATGGCCATGGGTATCAGACCATCACTGGCCAGACTTTTACGGATGGAGACTCTTCCCCTCTACGCATTCAGAATCCACCTCTTGGAAGGAAGCTCCTCTGATTTCTATAATCAGACTTTGTCTTCCCCTCCCTGGACCAACCCAAGCACTTTATCTGTAACTCGCTAGGAACCTTAAGGACTAGTTGTATATTATTTTGGTTCAGGCACTACTTTTTTTTTTTTTAATTTATTTTGGCTGTGCCAGGTCTTAGTTGCTGCATGCGAGCTTCTTAGTTGTGGCATGCGAACTCTTAGTTATGGCATGCATGCGGTATCTAGTTCCCCCACCAGGGATCAAACCCAGCCCCCTGTATTGGGAGCTCGGAGTCTTACCCACTGGACCACCAGGGAAGTCCCCGGACACTACTTTTTTTAAAATTTATTTTATTGAAGTATAGTTGATTTACAATGTTATGTTACTTGCAGAAACATGGAGGTGATTACCACACTAAGTGATGTAAGTTAGACGGAGGAAGACAAATATCGTCTGATATTACTTACATGTGGAATCTAAAATGTGACACAAGTGAACTTATCTGTGAAACTTCTTCCACGTACTGCAAGCTCCTTCAGGACTGCAGACATGCCTGATTTCCATTCAAGGGCATAGTGGAATCATGACTTTAAGCCTCTAGGTCTGTCACTTACATACCCGCCATTGTCTTGTTGGTGGATTTGTGTACTTTGTTATCATCTCTGTCTAACTGCAGGTCAGGAGGCTTCTCTCGTTTATGCACTGCTGTAGCCCTAGGACTTAGGACAGTGCTTGACCCATAGCAGCCCCACTTGGTCACTTATCACCCGGATTCCTGAAAGCAGGTACAGATTTGGACACATGACATTGTGTCTCCTAATGTCACAGCTTCACCTTTAAAGTGGGAATAATAACAACTACTATTCCATAGAGTCATTACTTTATATCCATGAGACCATCCATGCTTACAAACACGGGGGTAGGGATTGCTATTGTTTTCCACTTTACAGATGAAAAAAAATGAAGTTTGGAGGTGAGCTGACACAGCCTGAAAATAATGAAGCCGAGTCATTCATGCCGCATTTGGTGTTCCTGTGGGTGTTACCTTTCAAAGTGGAAGAAAGAGAGAAATTCAAAGGAATAAAGCCCCAGTGGTAGAATCGATGATCCTCTGGCATTAGAAGAGGAGTTATTTTCGGTTGAGAGAACGCTCTTGGGCACAGGCGTGTACAGCTCCCTCCTCTTCCACGGGGGCTGATACTGGAGCCTGTGCATCAGCAGAGCTGGAGACCCTCCTCCACGCTACAAGTCAAGCGAATCCCCTCCCCTTTCTTTGCAATCCTAATCTATTCTTCTTAGAGAAATATATCTTTCAGCAAACGGATTTTCAGAAACTATATTGTTCTGGGAACTATTTTAGTAGCTGTGGCTGACACAGAAGTGTCTCAAACGGGACCCCTGCACTCAGGGAACTTCTGGTCCTACTGGTGTGTGAAGGCACTGTGTTGAGTTAACCCTGCTTCCCACACATTCGCTGCCAGCTATAGATTTACTCTTTTAATAATGCATGGCTGCTATCTCATTTACATATGCTACTAGGAACATTTTTCTACCAGCAGCCATTAACCACAGCTTCACAGGGGGAGATGTCTGGAGTCCCAAAAATATTGAAAGGAATTTGGGAGATGAGAATGGGCTCCCACAGGTGTTCCTGCAGATGAACCTAGATCTTCAGGGAATAAAGGAAATCTTCCCCTGCTCCTTTGAGATGTTCTCCTGTTCCACTTGCTACTGCTGTCCGGCCCTCATCACAACCAGAGAGCGAGTCCTCTTCTTGGATTGAACCTGGCCCCATCTCCCCGTGCTCCCTCCATCACGCACCCAGTTCTGGCTGTGCAGCTCTCACCGCTGTTCCCTAAACACACCCAGTACTCCCCCACTTCGGGGTCTTTGCACAGATTCTGCCCTCTGCTTGGAATACTTTTCCCAGATAGTCATGTAGCTCACTCCCTTCCCTCCTCACGTTGAAGTCTTCGTTCCAATGAGGTGTTCCCTGAGCACCCCCCTACTTAAAATGTAAACTATTCCCTACTGTCCTCAAACACCCTTCCTTGCTTTAGTGTCCTCCACACCACTCTTCCTCATCTTATAAATTATATATTCTACTTGACTATGTTTTATAGTCTGCATTCTAGAAGGTAGGCTCTATAAAGATAAGGATCTTTGTCTGTTTTCTCTATTGCTGCCACCCCAGTGTCTAGAATGATACCTGGCACAGAGTAAGAACTCAAAAAACCTGTGTTACATGAATAAATGGGTACCCTGAAGAAGGTCTCACGACACCAAGACTTTAAAAAAGATGAAACCTACCATGGTCGAATGGATATAGCTCTTCATAGTTCATGAAGCATATTTGTATCAATAATTCCATTTATTCTCTGTACCATGAACTTAATTGTCTCCCTCCCACCAAAATTTATATGCTGAAGCCCTAACCCTAAACATGACTCTATCTGGAGATAGGGAAGGGCTTCAGGAGGTAATTAAGGTTAAATGAGGTCATAAGTGTGGGGCCCTAGTCTGATAGGACTGTGGCCTTTTAAGGAGAGGCTAGAGAGAGAGATTTTTTTCTCTCTCCCAGCCATGTGACGACACAGCAAGAAGGCAGCCATCTACAAGCCAGGAAGAGAGCTCTCACCAGAAACTAAATCAGCCTTGACCTTATACTTCCAGCCTCTAGAACTGTGAGTAATAAATTTCTGTTGTTTAAGCTATCCAGTCTATGGTATTTTGTTATGGCATCCCAAGTAAACTAAAATATCCCCAAAAATAGACCCCTGCTAGGCAGATTTGATCATACCATTCTCAAGATGCAACAGCTGAGGCCCAGAGAAACTGAAGGATCTTCCCCAAGTTCACACAAGTAGTGATAAGCCTGCTCTTACTCCACTGCATCAGGCTGCCTGGCCCAGAGCATGGTCTGCCCCAAAGCCCAAGCCCCACTCACTTAGCTCCTCCCTTCATGACGATGCCCCATCACCAGTGTCTACCCACAAGGAGCATTTCAAACACATCCCCTATGGCATGAAAGTTGTTAGGGCTTCTCATGGGCTTCTGCGTATTGGCCCAAGACAGAGTTCACATTTTAATTGGATACCAAGGATTTCACGTCCTTCTCCCATGATCTTCACAATCTATACCACCCTTCCATCACCACGTTCAGCCATCTTTGTCGATCCATCCATCTACCCATCCATCCATCGTCCATCCCTTCAATATTTTCAAGTGCCTACTATATGAGTTAATACCACCCGTGCCAATTTGACTTTATCAAAAGGGACCAGCAAGGAGAGGTGGCCCAACAAACATTTATCAAGGGGTGCCTGTCTTGATACCTCAGTCATCAGGCATCCCATGATAAAGGTGAAAACCAAAACTTAGAGTACGGTAACTTGCCCAAGGGCATGGTAGTAGAGCCTGCATCGCTGGGCTTTGCAGGCTGAGTTTTCTCCATCCCATGGTGCTGCAGGTGAGAACCGTGAACCTGGAACCACTTCAGGAGTAACATCCAGTTTCCTCACCTCCTGCCTCCTCCAGCCCCACCTGTCATCCTTCTAGAATTAGCGGATCCCTGCCATAACTGAAGAAGGCAAGTAGGATTAGGGAAGAACCACTTAACGCAGCAACAGTAACCAACACATCACAAGAGTTAATTAACACCATTAGCTATTCATCGTGCAATTGCCATAATTATCCGAGAAGGGAGCTACTACTATTTTCATCATTTCACAGATGATGGAACAGAGTGTCGGAGAGATGAAGTAACGTGTACAGGGGCACACAACCACTACATGACAGGGCGGAGATTCAAACGCTGGTCTTTCCAAGAGGCAGCTGGGGCTAAGGGGGAAGTGGGAAAACAGAGACCTTCAACAACAACAAATACCAAATGGGCTACCATATGTGAAGCACGAAGCTAGGCTCTGTCGACCGGCAGCAGGGGTCGGGATGGAGGGTGCTGCAAAGTGAGAAAAGGGAGCTTAAGGTATTCTGCGGTCAGAGGAGGAAATCACCACACAAGAGCTGAACATGGGCCACGGAGAGTGGAGTTTATGAGGCATCCTTTAGGGTTCCAAGTGCTGTACTAATGGGACTGCTGGGGATTCTGTCCCAACCATCCTGGGTCGAAGGCAGAAGAAGAGACTGGATGGAGAGCCCAGAAGAGTCTCTGAGCGTGGAGCCAACACTCCTGACACAGAAGAAGAGCCTCTTGGCAGAATGCTCAGATGCTCTTCCATTCAATCACTCGGCTGTGTCTCCCTGGAGCCCTAAGAGGCAGTACGGGCAAAGGCAGACAAGGCATTCATGGAAAAGAATGAGAACTCTGACATTAAATGGAGTTATTATGAGCTCCACCTCCCCTGATTCTTAGCTCTGAGAGCCTGAGGAGTTGCTCATTTCCCTGAGCCTCAGCTCCTCAGCTGGGACACGGGGATACTGCCTTCCCTCAAAAGGTGCCAAAGACAAAAATGATATAATACATGGAGAGACACAGAGCACACGGGTGACCATCAAAACAGGTTAGCTCTTCCCACCTCCCAATTGGGAAAACACTTGGTGTGAGGTACTAGGGAGAAAATAAAGAGTTGGAATGCTTTTTCTTGCTTTTTAGGAGCTTATAATTTAGTTGGAATTCAGGACACCGGGAGACAAAAAGGAAGGAGCGGAAGAAAATAATAAATACTGCAATTTCCCGAGGGGTTGCCTGCCTTCCACATTGCCCCCTCTAGACCATCTTTTCAACATAGATCTGATCATGTCCCTTGTGACCAAAGAATTATTCTCCTAGGAATATGCTCGACAGAAATATGTCCAAATGTTCATGAACAGTCATAAAAATTGCGCTCAACATCATCAGTATTAGAGAAGGATCAGGAAAAATCAGTGAGCATCTACTGTACAGTTATCAGAGTATCTTAAATCAAGACGATTAATCATATCAAGTGTCCGTGAGGAAGGGGAGCCACTAGAACTCTCATATGCTGCTGATGGGAATGTAAAATGGTGCAACCACTTTGGAACTAATTAGTAGTTTCTGAAAATGTACACATACATCCATTACATGGCCCAGCCATGTCACTCCTATGTACTTACCCAGTAAAAGTGAAAGTATGTCTCCCAAAGATTTGCACATGAATATTCATAGCAGCTTTAACAGCCCCAAACTGTAAGAGCCACAAACTGGAAACAACTCAAAGAGCCTCTAACATGTGAATGGTAAGCAAGCTGTTGTATATTCAGGCAATGGAGTTCTACTTAGCAATAAAAAAAGACCAACTACGAACACACACGCATCAATGGGAATAAATCGAAAAATAATTATGCTAAGGGCAATAATCTAGACCAAAAAAAAATCACAGTATACATTGTACAGATTCCATCTATGTAACACTCAAGAAGATGCAAATTAGTATATGGGGAGAGCAGATTGGCAGTTGCCTGGCAATAGAGGTGGGCTAGGGGGTAGACAGGAAAGGGGGATTACGAGAGGGCATGAGGAAACTTTGAGGAGGGTGGGACTATGAATCTCTCCAATCTCCAGATTCTTGTGATGTTTTCATCATATATATGTATATATACTGATTTTTATACATATGAAACATTTATGTATCAAAACTTGTCAAACTGTGCACTTGAAATATGTGACATGTATTCGTAATTACACCAATAAGAACTCAGCAAATCTGTTTTTTTAAGACATTCTTGTGAATGTTTACAGCAGCTTTAATCATAAGAGCTAGCCTCAAACTAGAAGCAGTATAAATGTCCATCAGCAGTAGAATAAATGTGGGTCCATGCCTGCGACAGAACACTATACAGTAACGACAACAGACAAACTGCAGTTACCTGCAGCAACACGGACCATGCTCACAAACAAGGATGAGCAACGTAAGTTAGGCACAAAACAATACATAGCATGTGAGCCCACATATAGAAAGCTTACAAATATCTCTAAAAATAAATAAATATACCTAAAAATATTAGAAATTAGGAGAGTGGTGACTTTTAGGGAGAAGGGAGGGAAATGATGGCAGGGGTGTGAGGGAAGCTCCTGAGATGTGGGTGATGCTGGATTCTCTGATCTGGGTGATTCACTTACGAACGTGTCCTTTGTGACGATGCCTTAAACTGTAGGCTTACGGTTTCTCCATTTTTCTATGTGCTAGCTTTGCTTTAATAAAGAAGTTGTTTTTAGAAAGATTATTATAGTGGCATGTGACAAAGGCAGTGTTGCGTGGGGCTGAAAGCACGGTGCAAAGGAGACTGCAGAAGGCGCAAGGGGCTGGAGATGAGGGTGGGATGGAGCAGGGGGGCAAGCATTAACACAATCGGGAACAAGGAAAAAGGGGGCTGGAGGCTCTGTAGCCAGGAGTACACATACCTGGGCACTTCCAGCTTGGCAGGAATTTTTCCAACCCTGCATATGCAAAATGAATTCAAATATATACATTTTACAACTCTGCATTTGTTTAGTGCTTCATAATTTATGGTGTGCAAGGTCGCCATCCTGGCAAGAATAAGAATTCTGTGAACACAGACACAACCCTTGGGGCCTCCAGCAAGCATTTGAATGAACACAAAACACTTTCACGTTCACTAACGCAATGATTTCTCACAAGCATCCGGGAGATAAGAAGGGCGAGGGGTATTGGTTTCCTTCCCTAGAGGGGATAACCAAGGCTCCCAGGAGTTAAGTTCCTTCTTTATCGAATGGACCAAAGCCTGGGTGCACTTTGAGTCCTGGGTGACTGGCATGGCCTTTGAGCCTCGTGCCCTCGGACAGGGCTGGAACTAAGAGCTCAATGCCCTCCGTCCACGTGTGGCTCCCTCCCCAGTCCAGCTGTAAAAGCAGAAGTGGCTCAAACCCTAAGTCCCGGGTGGAAAGGCACACATTGTGGAGTCTTGCCATCACCCGAGGCTGCATTTTCTCTTTGGTCATGGGTGACCTTTTACTATTATTCCAAAGGCATGCGTACCCTCCCTGTCGAGGACACACAGAGATGCAGTAAATTATCACAACAGCTCAGACAAAATGAAAGTGGGCCAATCCTGTGAATCTCACACACACACACACACACACACACACACACACACACACACACACACCAAGAAGGAGAAGGCCTAAAGGGACAGCAACAGACACACACACACACACACACACACACACACACACACACATCAAGAAGAAGGCCTAAAAGGACAGCAACAGACAGTCCCCCTCAGAAGAACTGAGGGGTTTGCTGCCAGAGGATGCCCAGGTAGAGGCACAATCGTGCCATCCCTGGTGAGTGCCGCTTAGCATAATTATAGCCCCAGAAAATCCAGGCTTCCAGATGGGCCTCAGAACATCGTTTACATACAGTATTTTAGGCCAATAACACGGTTCTAATGAAGCAGGAAGGAAGAAGAAGAAGAATAAAATTAAAAAGTCAAATTTCCGTCCTTAATCTCCAGGGCTACAGACAGGATGTGACTGGTTCAGAGGCAGAGGGGGGCGGTGAGGGAAGAAGCCCATTTCCAAAGGGGCCAAGAGCTCCCAACAGGGTCTGTGAGAGGGGCGAGCTTTCATCCCAGCTCCTGCAGCTCACCTGCACCTCCTTGGAGGGGGTGGCGGGCCCTTGAGTTGAGGGGAGCCAGGAAGAGACTCAGAAAGGGAAATCCGAGCACTCTGTCTGCTTCTGCACCCCACTTCCGCTTGGGGAGGACCCAGAGGACGTGGCCTTTAGCAGATTGTGTCAGGGTGGAGATGGGGTGTCCGAGCACGAGGCCAGGAAGCTTTATGCGGACTTTCGAGCAGGTGAGTCCTGCTTGGCCAGGATGTCCTGCCAACTGAGGCTTGCCTTCTTCTTCTTTTTTTTTTTGCTGTACGCGGGCCTCTCACTGCTGTGGCCTCTCCTGCTGCAGAGCACAGGCTCCGGATGCGCAGGCTCAGCGGCCATGGCTCACGGGCCCAGCCGCTCCGCGGCACGTGGGATCCTCCCGGACCGGGGCACGAACCCGTGTCCCCTACATCGGCAGGCAGACTCCCAACCACTGCGCCACTAGGGAAGCCCGAGACTTGCCTTCTTCTTGGGCCACTGCTCATTTTCTGGCTTTTCCACAGTCCTAATGCCTCTGGAAGACCATTCCCTGGAATTGTTCTCATCCATTTATTCAGCACCTGCTCTGAGATGCACAGGAAGATCCAAAGATGAACACCACTGCAGCCCCTGCCCTCAGGGAGCTCACAGTCGGACAGGAAGTCAGACAAGGGTAAGATTCTCATGGTATGTTGACAGTGTTGATAGAAAGCAGTTAATGAGCCTGGGGGTGTGGGTGCAGGTGGGCGGGCATCATTTCCACTTTTCTTCTAGATCCTGAGCATCCGCACGGCCCTGCCCCAGCTGCCATCACCACACGGAACCCCACCTAGCCTCCAAGCAGGTCCTGCCATGCTCATCGCCCTGCCCCCGCATCACAACCAGACTCATCGGGTCCTGTTCCGGAAGCACATCTCCCCTCCCAGAGCAAAGCAAACTCAGACATCAGCCACGGCCGCTCTGAGCTGTCAGACACCCAGACGGGTTCTAGAGCAGCTCGTTCTGGACAAACTAACACCCTTAGATGAAGACCAAGATGGAGTCTTATTGAAGGCCCCCAAATCTTATTTCTACTTCCAGAGACTGTCCCTTGAACTCCATCTTGGGTTCACTGACCTTCAGCCTTTCCCAGGAAGTTGACTGCAAAACTGCATGGCCACGGAATGCAGAGTCAGGAGGGGTGGGCCCCAGTCCCATGGCTCCAGTCCATCTACATGTCTCTGGGCAAGCTACTTCCCCTGTATGGACACCTCCTCGATCTGCTGCCAATGAGGGGATGGAAGAGACTGTATAGTATTCAGAAGTGCAGCCCCAAGGGCCAATAAGTGAGACATCAGCAAAGGGTAAGTTTATATTATCTGAAAGCAGGGTTGGCCTTGGACATGAGGAGGGCAGCAAGGGGAGGACTGAGGTAGTTCCTCTGTCAACAAGGTCACTGGCAATTCTTTATATCCCTCAATACACACAACACTCCTCCCATCAAGGATCCACGTCTCCTCTTTTGAGTCTTGGCTGCCTTGTGAATTGCTCTTGGCCCATAGAACAAGGGGGTGACACCGCCAATGTGGGGTCTAGGGTCTTCGGGACCAGAAAGCTCCCACTTCAGCCCTCCTGGGGCCCTGAGCCACTTCCTGAGGTCAAGAGGCCTCACCAGCCTATGGACAACAAATGGGGAGATAGATGTTCTAGCCATCTAGAAGAGCCAGCAGGGGCAACACACATGTGAAGGAAGCCATCTTGGATTTCCAGGCCCAGTGGAGCCTCCAAATGTCTACAGCCACATGAGTAGGTAAGATGAGCAGAACTGTCCAGCTGGGTCCTGCCTGGTATAGCAATTCATGAGTAAATAAATGACTACTGCTTTAAGCCACTGTGTTTTGGGACAGTTATTTTATATAGCAACATATAACCGAAACAGGTCCCAGAGGTAAATGCTGCAGACATACAGCCTTATAAGGGCAGGTGCTGGTAGCTAGAGGCCTGGGTGAGGGTTAGGAACTCTAGGTACTGAGTAAGTAGGACCTGAGAAAAACAGATCATTGAGAATTTATTGTCACAAAGACCTTTCACGGTCATGGTTTGTGTTGCCTTAGGAATAAGCCAGTGCTGGTTGGCTGAGTCCATGCAGGTGTCCCTCTAACACGGGCTCGAGGCCAGCTTGATTCCCAACATGGAGGGAGTAAAATTTCACCCAATTACGCCCAATTCTTTTCCATGCTTCTCTCTCCCCTCACTATCCCCACCCCAACTCTCACTCAAAGGACCAGAGATGGGAAACACACAATCTGGGGCTCGAGCCTGCTCCTCCAGGCCCGAGGGGTCAGCATCCCTTATCGAGCTCTGTGTCTGTTGGATTTACTCACCACTGAACCATACACACTCTTCAAATCAACCCCCCTCAATATTCATAAATAGCTAATTTGGGGGAACCCTCCATGTCAGCCATTGGGCTGCACAGTTTATTTATGCTAACTCATTGAGTCCTTATAATGAACATCGCAGGTCATACTTATTGCCCCCATTTTTACAGATGAAAAAACTGAAGTTCAGGGATATTAAACAATGTTTTAGACCTAAAAAGTGGTAGAGGGCTTCCCTGGTGGCTCAGTGGTTAAGAATCCGCCTGCCAATGCAGGGGACACGGGTTCGAGCCCTGGTCTGGGAAGATCCCACATGCCGCGGAGGAACTAAGCCCATGCACCACAACTACTGAGCCTGTGCTCTAGAGCCCGTGCGCCACAAC